>NW_026925525.1:0-26300 GCF_032062105.1 Saccostrea cuccullata | reverse complement strand
TTTCAAACAATGGAGAGCTATATTAAAGACCGAAAATCCAGCCGTATCATGTTAATAGAAATCTTACATGGATGTCGATGATAGCATAACCGGACATAAACCGTGCTTGTAAACAAACCTTGCAATGAATAATGGAATACGCCATTTTCGAGATTGTTACTCTCCTACGATTGAGGCGCAAAAAGTATCCATTTCGGCAGGGAGGTGGGACAGGTTATATCTGTGTACAAATGTGCATGAATAAATGAACGATAGTATGGCTTTTAAAATTTATTATATGTTATAAAAAGATAATTATATGAAGCAGTGATGCATTTGATGATTTTATCAAGTTCAACTATGCATATTTACAAATCTACTTTAACGAGGCTGGGGGGTGGCAGCCATTTTCAGACTATTTCTATCTCCTTTAAAAGAAGAGCTCCATATAAAGATATAGAAAATGATCAAAATTTAAAACTAAAATTTATGAATTTTTTCTTTGTCAAATGAATGTTGACAGCTTAAGATACCATATCTAAAAAAATAAGTTAAATCTGGTGGTTACTTTGTGGTTAAATTGTTGACCCCCCAGCCTCCTTAAATTATACGTACTTGAAAACGAAAGAAACGTCGTAGTCTTAATAAAAAGTAACCGATTTTCTAGATTGTACAAACTTTGTGGGTGTGTTTTGGAAGTTATAATAAGGAGAAGAATCAATATGTCATTTAGATTGCCTACGTACAATGATCAGATGCATGTGTACCGTTTTTATTAGAGGTCCAAATTTCTTCCCTCGTCTGAATAGTCTCGCATCCACCGACATTTTCTTTTTTGTTACGATTTTTTTGCTTTAAAAAATGACGTCTTCAAATTAATTCAGTTATTCTCGAAATGTAGAGTGCATCCTGACAGTCGTAGTTATGATAAACCAGTATATCGATGATACAATGTATCCAATATATGTGTATTAAATATTTGTCCCACCTGTTTCTTTACGCGGCAACGAAACTCCCCTCCTCAACGAAAGAGCGCACCAAGGGAGATAATCTCGAAACTTGCGTATTGCTGATAAACAGTATCATAGTTCTACTCTACCTCTTTGCAAATTAAAATTTTCTTTGAAATATTTTTTTTTTCAAATAAGCCTTTGGCAGCACTTTAACGATCGTCTCATGTGGATAAAAATCGCGTCTTCAATATGTTAAACATTCTATATTCTGACGTTATTTTCGAAGTTATTACGTCATAAAAATTATAAAGTGACGTCACGTAATGTGCAATTTTTTCTGATCTTTCCAATGATATCAAACTCAATAATGTCCGTAAACCTTAAAAGGTAAATTTTTAGCTCTACTGGTCAGAGACCAGAAGAGCTTATGCGATAGTAATGCGTCCGGCGTCCGTCTGTCTGTAAACAATTTTTTCAAAATGCTACTCCTCCTACAGTTTTGGTCTAATTTCAATATAACTTGGCACAAAAGTAGAATACACTAACATACATAATTCTGTGTATCGGTTTTTGATTTCGATAAACGGTGTTGCCGTGGTTACTAAAAATAGAAATTTCTGTGAAATTCTTTCAAAATGCTATTCCTCCTACAGTTTTGGCCAGATTTCAATATAACTTGGCATACAAGTAGACTACACTAAGATACATAATTCTGTTTACCGGTTTTTGATTTCGATGAACGGTGTTGCCGTGGTTACTAAAATATAAATTTCTGTGAAATTCTTTCAAAATGCTACTCCTCCTACAGTTTTGACATGATTTCAATATAACTTGGCACACAAGTAGACTACACTAAGATACATAATTCTGTGTATCGGTTTTTGATTTCGATAAACGGTGTTGCCGTGGTTACTAAAAATAGAAATTTCTGTGAAATTCTTTCAAAATGCTACTCCTCCTACAGTTTTGGACTGATTTCAATATAACTCATCACACAAGTAGACTACACTAAGATACAGAATTCTATTTATCGGTTTTTGATTTCGATGAACGGTGTTGCTGTGGTTACTAATAATAGAAATTTCTGTAAAATTGTTTTAAAATGCTATTCCTCCTACAGTTTTGGTTTGATTTCAATATAACTTGGCACACAAGTAGATTACAATAAGATACATAATTCTGTGTATCGGTTTTTGATTTCGATGAACGTTGTTGCCGTGATTACCAAAAATAGAAATTTCTGTGAAATTCTTTCAAAATGCTATTCCTCCTACAGTTTTGGTCTGATTTCAATATAACTTGGCACAAAAGTAGACTACACTAAGATACATAATTCTGTATATCGGTTTTTGATTTCGATAAACGGTGTTGCCGTGGTTACTAAAAATAGAAATTTCTGTGAAATTCTTTCAAAATGCTACTCCTCCTACAGTTTTGGCCTGATTTCAATATAACTTGGCACACAAGTAGACTACACTAAGATACATAATTCTGTGTATCGGTTTTTGATTCCGATGAACAGTGTTGCTGTGGTTACTTAAAATAGAAATTTCTGTAAAACTTGGCACACAAGTAGACTACACTAAGAACATCAAGAGACTTTATCAAGGATCATTATTCTGTTTATTGCTGTTGTAAAGTTTGGATTCCCAACTGCTTAAGTACTTTTCTCTTCCTTTGCTATAAGTACAAACCAGTAGAACTTCAGTCTCGACAGAGACTTCTGGTTTATTAAACAGTTTCCAGAACTTTTGAAATGTCCCTCTTAGAACCAAGAACATAATTCTGCAGCTCTCCACCGGCAAGTGGTGGCGTCTCCATATGAGTTAAACATTCTCAAGAGGGACGTTAAACTACAGTCAATCTAATTTGATGGTGGGGAAGTAGCTTTTGCAAAAGTCACTGCTGGGTTTGGTCAAAACTGCTTGTTGTTAATCTGTTGTCTTTCACAGAATCGGTTCTTTCTAAAGCCATGCTGTTGGTCAGAGGATGTTAATATCCTCGAGGTGATTTATGACATGACTATCAACTTTACGCACTAGGATCTTGCAGCTTATCGATGCAAGGCCAATGGGAAAATTGGCAATAGTTAGATTCCATAGACTTTTCTTGAAAAATTGTGTGATGTTTGCTGTATTCAATTCACCTGGGATTGCTTGGTATAGGATGTTAAGTATAAGAGAAATTGATGCCATCGCTTTAAAAATTTGGTTGAGATGCTGTCCGGTTATAAAGCTTATACAAACGTTCGCGACACCTTTCCTTGTGAGGTTGCATTTGAAGAACATTGGAAATGGGTTCCTTATAAAAGGTTAATACCTGAATATTAAGGTGTCTCGAGTTATGGGTTCAATCGTAAATTTGTCAGTGTATTTTACAAGTCACACATGTAATCTTATTTTCATACTAATACTGAAGATCAACAATTGTACATGTATATGTAACCCAAATGCATTCAAAACTTAAATTAGAATTTGTTATAAATATTTCATGAATCCAATTGACAATTTATACTATTTAATACTAATTCAGCTAACTAACACAGGGACGTAGCAGCCAGGGGGGGCCTTGCCCCCCCCCCCCCCACTTTTTTTGCCAACAATACTTTTAATATTTAAAATGTTCATTGAAAGGCTAGTTGCCCCCCTCCCCCCCCCCGCTTTATACTAAAGTAAAGTAATATGAAGGAAATATAGTATAGTAAGCTTAAGAAATGGATATCGAAAGGAATTGGTAGTGAAAAAAGTTTGCCTCCCCCCCCCCCCCCCCCCCCCCCCCCGAAATAGGATTTTCGACTTTGGGCAATTTTTTTTTTGCTTGTCAACTTGTTCAGGTTAGTAAAAAAAAAATTTCAGTGGCTGGCCCCCCACTCTCAAAATCGATGCTACGTTCCTGTAACAATACTGTCCTGAGGTTACCTCCAATCTACCACGGGCGGCATCGGTTTCAGAGTACGGGGTGGGGAAGGAAACAGGCACACAGCTCGCACTGCAAAATGTATTAATCCGGTATGTTACCATAGACGGCGACGCCCAAGGTGCCAAAGGAGTGAACGGAGCCATGCGAGCTCTACATCCCCATTAGAAGGTAAAGCTTCTTTCATACTCCGTCCACCATGGGCAGTCACAGTTCCGTGCCAGCAATCGAGCAGTTTACAGTGATACAATGCTCCATAACAAGAACAGAAGAAAAAGCTTCAAAGAGTATTCAGCAATGATCTAAAGTCAAGACGTGCTTTAATAGTAAAAGGACTGTATACCAGATTTAACCGCGACTTGCAGAAAATGAGTGATTTCTTAACTGAGGGCCTTGAGGCCAACTGGTGACAGTTCAGTGTGTGCGACGTACTCTCTTGAGTGTGATTGTGGGTGCCTTCCCAACTGTTAGAATTCCAGCTGCAATCTGGCCATTTATAAAATCACAGCCCAGCAAATGAGTAAAAATTACATTCAGATATGAACAGAAATCCTTCAAATTAAAACTAAGTGTAGACGCCATCAATGCCATAACAGCTGCTGACTGACACAAATACCAACGAGTCTCTCTACCGTAGCGCGAGTTGCAATATGCCCTAAAACATAAAGTTTTCTCGAACAATCATCAATGGAGGCTTGCCCTCACTCCACGATACATCGAACAACTTACCAGGTACATCAACGAGACTGAAATGCAAAGCTGCTGAAATACAGTACTCCGAACACGGAGAACGACAACTACGGGTGTGCTTGATTGTAAAGTCAGATTTCAATTCCGAGAGTTCAAATTCTACCAATCAAGTAAAACTGGAATCGGAATTAGTTCACAATATGGCTGCAGCTCGACAAATAAAGAATTTCTTCCTAATAAATGATTTATTGTAATACGCAATGGAGGATGAAAGTGCGAGTGATGGCTGTGAAGAACAGAATATCATGATGTTTGCTGTGTGCAGCTCGTAGGTGACTTAACAATTAACATGATGTGAATATTATGAGAACAAAATTAAATTTTAATTTGCAAATAGGTTTATACGACTGTATTAGGGTCCAAATACAGGGAAAACTTCGTACATGTTTAAATCGGCACTCTAGGCAAAGTACACAGTAGTCGCTTTCTTTAATTCCTTTCACACCACCTCTCAACACAGGATTGATAGAACTGCGCCAGGATTGAATTCCGGCGAACTTGATTGTAATTCCGCCAATTCCGAAAATTCAAGCTACCAATCAAGCATGCCGTACATAAACTGTACCAAAAGTTCCACTACAAACAAGCCTATGTAGAGGTCCTGGAGGTGCTGGGTACGGATTGCCCTGATATCTTCGATGATGTGGTATACGTCACACACCTGCTGTGACGTGTACCTATCCTTTTTTCTCTCTTTCTGTTACTTGCTGCAGAGTGCAGACGTGTCTCTGTCAGTTCAGTTATTATTGTGTATGATATATATAGTATGTTGCGGGCACTAATAAATATCGTGTTATTTGACAATAGTACTTTCTCTGTTCCGCCGTCACTGCACTTGAATTAATACAGTTAATATATATAAAGAAACGCTATACCTTTCTCAAGAGAGAGTGAAGCGTAGAAGGAATAGAATGCTGGCCAGGTAAATGGCAGTGCATCAACAGTACCATGAAGAACGAAGAACTCCAGATTTACATAAAGGTCAACTAGATTTCAACTCACCTGCTGCCCGTGTGATCATCCATATCACAAAAGTGGGGGATTACGGTACAATCTAAAGCCACGTCATGGAAGAGAGGGACTCGCTATGAACTTAAATTAGCAATTACATGTATGAAAATGACAATAATCATTATCTGCTAACTCTCATTTACAAATACTTACTTTGAGAGGAGTGATGCATGCCTCTCCCGTCTTCAGTGGTGTAATATAATAAATGTGATCAATTTAACAACATTGCTGTCATTCATTTGCAACTCAAGGCGGCAGGGTAGGTAAGGAGGTGGGTGCCCCCAGATTTGCAAGTCTGTCGCTGATTGTTTACGCAGTACTGTTAAGGCTACCCGGAGCTTAAAATGCATTGAAAACGTAACACTGCATTGCCAAGTTGATTTTTAGTTTTATTTTTAAGTTATGCACTTCAGTGCGCCAAATTCATAGAAAGGATCCCCTAGGCTATATATAAATATATTTGTTACGATGTCACATGACCTTGTTGATCACGTGACGGTCATTTCTTCTTTTTGAAATATTTCACATAAATCGCTTCGGCGCAGGTTGTTAACACAATTTTTATTAATTTTTGTCACATGAATGAACTCGTTGCATTCTTGTGAAACCGAAATGTGCTTGGGAAAAGTTATACTATTTCTTTGGAACAATTTATTTCAGATTCACTTCAACTTACCGACAAATCTGAGGGTATTTTCCGCCGAATATCGTCAACTGTTTTAAAACAAAGCCATCAATCATTTTTCCCAAGCAAGATTCAGTTAGAGGGGAACTCTGCTTACATAATTCCACAAAAGATATTAAATAAATTCTTATTTTCAACCTGCGCCAGGCTCTTTACACACATGTTTTGTATTCTGCCTCTGTCCACGGGTATAAAAAAGGGTAAATGTCAAACGTATATTTTCGTACGAAGTTTGAACACGCTGACTCTTAAAACAAGATTAACAAAGCTAGGTTATCTATATTATTCGGATATATTACAATTAGAAAAAAATGATAAAATCACCTTCATTTTAAACTAGAATTCTGCAACTTTTTTTTGCAGATTGAAATAAGGTGTTAAGTTTATGACATTCTCCCCATCATTACAGCTCAAGTATGCAGTGACTTGACGTCATTTTCAATTATGACGTCATGCATTTGTAGTTCAGAGAAGTTCATGCAGAGAGTACACTACAATATTATCTGGGAAGCCTTATCGTACCTGCGTATGCCAAGTGGCTCCATAGCAATTTGTTCTGGAAAAACGCACAGCGTGTTGTGGCATATGTAAGATGCAACAGTTGATGCATCCAACTCTTGGTAAGTTGGTACGATGATGTAACGGGACACTTGGGTCTATGCACATGCATCGTCACCTGTTCTTTATTGGATGATTGTAGCACATAACACCATACTTGTTGCTGTTTCTAGCCCCCGTCCAAATGCAACACTGACCATTCAATCCAGGGGCACAGTTCGAGTTTACCTCGCGAAGGTACTTGTTGACAAAAGCGTCCGTGATTTATTGATTTTCAAAGTGAAAGTAAGCAGATGAAAATCATGATAAAGCAGCGGTTTTTTTGATTTGTTTGAAATTAATTGTTTAACGACGCCACCAGTTGCCGGTGGAAAACTGCAAAATTTGTCCTATACTCGACACTTGCAGCCATTTCGCAGTGAGGGATCTTTTTCATGCCAGTACCTATTGAGAGTAAATACGGTTTCATCTTAGGGACGTAGGAGACCGATCCTTTGAGTTTGACTGTAAACGGAGGTCCCGAGTAGCAGGAATTGCTGGCACGAAAACGACCCCTCACTGCTAAATGGCCGTAAGTGCCGGGTATAGGACTGAATTTGAAGTCCTCCACGGCAAGTGGTGGCGTCTCCATTGGTGAAAAATTCAATCATTCTTACACCACAAGCCACAGAAATCGTGTTCTCCTAAACAATAAAATATTTTACATAATAAGACGGTCGATAAATGAATTGCAATTGTAAATTTATTACAAATTTTCTGTTCACACATAATTTTCGTTACCATACAAGTGAGGGACTATATTCTGGAATCCATCTGTTTTTCCTTGTGGCTGGCCCTTAATCTGACTTTAACAGTATATGACAAAATTTCTCTATATGATTGCGAATTATTATGTATTTCAGAATCTCATAGTTGTTGCTTAGCTCAAACAGTGTGCTTGTAAAACCCTTTTTGGTACGTTTTTTATCAGCCTTCTTTCATGGTAATTTCAACTGAAGCTTTTAACCGAGCAATAGTTGTGGAATCAATCCATAACAAGGGTATCTAAGTAAAACAAAAAAAAAATGTTTGGTCATATTTAATCTCGGATCAGTACTTTAATAATCTCGTGGTAGCTTTATCGATAGCAACCTTGTACATATTTGAAAGTGCATACATATATATATATATATATATATATATATATATATATATATATATATATATATATATGTGTGTGTGTGTGTGTGTGTGTGTGTGTGTGTGTGTGCGTGCGTGAAGGGTATCAAACGGGGACATTTGTTTGTTTACACACCTTCCAACCGGGGACGACCTTCCAACAGTGGACGGCCCCGGTTGTCTCCGATTAAAAATTGCGCCAAATTCGAAATAAGGGATGTCTAATAACCCCAAAAAGCCGAAAAAATCCATTTTTTAACATGTTGAAAAAATGTCCCCGGTTAGTAAGGATTAAAAGATGTGTGTTAGTGTGAACTTTTCCTAATGAGCGAAGGTTCGTACTTGGGGGTTACACACGTGTCCCCGGTAGTATAGTGAAAAATGTGTCACGTGACCTTTCCTGAAACAAACATTACCTTGAGATATATTCTCTTTCTTATTTTTAAGTCCGTATTTTTTTAAATGTTAAAGTTACATATATTATGCTACGTTACTCGGGTATGACCATCAGCCAGTCTGAGAAACATTCGTGTCTGTGGAACATCTGGATAATAGATGTATGATTGACTTAGTACTTACGCATAATCGAGCCTATAATTTTTTAAGGAATGAAGGTTATTTAAACTTATGTCATTCGAATAATTCGATAATTCAAACATAACTTGGGTCAGTTTGCACGTTATAAACCACGCAGTATTGCAGCTTGATAATAAGCAGTCGCGATACATTCAGCATAATTCATAGGCGTCAAAAGCAAATTAAACGGGGGGGGGCTAAAATTGAAAATGGGCTAATCTCCTATAAAACCGTAAACCCTATTTTCAATGTCCAAATAATGTATATCTTTTGCAAAAAAAGTGGAGTACTCAAGCCGATAATTGGAAATAATATTGTTTATCTTTTGTTTGAATTCTGCAGTAGAGTTTATTTTCTTGAGTTTAAACATAATTCTTAATTTAGTGACAAAATAACGATCATTTAGATAAATATGCTTAAGTACGTATAATTCGCATAGTTAATTAAAGAATTTCCTGTAAATATACATTTCACAAGAATTGAAAGTTGTCATGCATTTTTTTTTTGGGGGGGGGGGGATAAGAGCGGGGTTGGGGTTGGAAAGTTATAGCTTACAGTGTTTTTACCATTTTATTTCTAAGCTGTTATTTGCATAGCTAAGGATGGTAGACATATCCATATACATGCATGAGATTCCTACAATGTGCCTTGTAATAGTAGTATGGCAAATGCTAGCTGCAGAACGGTAGTTCTCCGAAAAAATATTTTGACAGACTGGAGAGCTACAGTCCCATCCATTGTGAAAACTGTATAATTATTGCCTGGACAAAAAGCAGTGCTTAGTTCTGAATTTATTCTTCGAATTCTTTTTACCTCAACTGCAAAAAAAGTATATCTTTAAAAACCCTCGGACGAATGTAGGTAACATCTGCATAAAGTGCGTTGGACCAAATTATGTTGCAAACCAAATTCACCCCTACTAATGTTGTTGTGATTTAAATTCAAGACATGTGGTTTAGATTTACCTATTCAAAGGTTATAGGGTAGATCCGGTTTTATAAATAAAATTGGCAGTCAACAGGAAATTGCTATAGTCTGTTTCTTCTGAAACATGTCCTGTGAAAAATGTGTGTTTGCACACCTTTCTGAAAGACTTTCATGATTTTCAACAGAAATGGGTGGCTTAAGGAAGGGGGGGGGGTGTAAATAACAATTAATACATCTTATACTTCACTGCAAAAATAACAGCTCACTAGCGACCGATACGCTTGTAAAAAATGTATAATATCATTTACACTGACAAACCTAAGTCCTTTGTTTGCCTTGTATGGCTATTGCTATGAATGCGCAAAGAGGATCTTACCATGAGCAATTAACGCCAAATACATTTTTACATGTTACTTCGAACACGTGGTTCATGTCAATCTATGATCATATCAATGAAATGCAAAGTAAAAAAATGTTCCTATGAACAAGATGCAAACATTAGAAAATATTAGTAATATCACTGGCGTTTTTAATTTGTTGTTAACTATAGAGAAAATATGTTTAATAAAACGTATACATAGTTCGTGTCAAGTTCAGAACGCCAGCAATTCAAGGATAAGGAAAACGAGCAGCTTCTCGTAAGCATTTGAATGGACAAAACATTTTTTTACATAACTATACATGTATACTCGTGATCACGTGTGTTGGCAGGGGAATCCACCTGGCAATTGTATTCACCGATAGTACGATCAAGGAATTTATCAAGCGTAAAATTCCTGTAGTATTCGTATAGTAACCCATAATGCAATTCTCATTCATCTTATTTGTCAGTTAAAGTCACACTGGTGCCCCATTTGCTAATCTGACGCCAAAAAATATAGTCCAGGTTCCCATGCAAAATATTTGTCTAAAAAGAAATTCTAATTCATGATAGCAGAAAATTGTATCATAGAAAAACTTTAAAATAATTTAAACTTGAATGAATTCAAGAAAGATCGATTGAAGTACATTTCTGCAGAATGATATTATAGGGTGGTGAAAACTAAAACACAACATAACTTTTCTGTTTACCATGTCTTCACGTGCTAGTCACTTCCTGGCCACATTTCCATGAATAATTTACTATATCTCTCTGAAGTCTCGCTAGCTCTCGCCAGAACCAATGTCAGAGCTACTCTGAACACATCGAGGGTTCCGAACACATTAGTAGGGGTGAAATTGAAAGTATGAATAGTCGAAATTTTTGATGATCACAGGAGGGCTATTAACAACAATAAAATTTAGAAATTAAGCTTCGACAGTCTGAGATTTTTGAAGGGGAAAGATACTGGAAGGAATTAAAAAAAATATCAATAAATGCCTCGCTTGATGAAAACGAAATGTTTAATGTGGCGTTGAAGAGAGGGAAGGGGGAGGGGTTATGCTGTAATATTTTCATTTCTAATTTTTCTCTCTGTGATAACTCTTTGAAACTTAGCGGAGTTAATTCCTTGGTAATTATACCGGAATGTAAGTTAGGCAGGTCAAAAGGTCAGGAGCTAAGGAGCCTTAATCTGCATGCAAATCTCGTACGCATCTGTCTTCGAGTCTAACTACATGTATAAGGAGGCCAAATTTGCATGAAAATCTCGTGCGGCTGCTGTTGTGTTTGACTTCAGTGGCCGATGGCTATTGAAATTGGGATGGGAATCCTCGTTTAATTTAAATCTATGTCTGCATTTTATTTAAGTCTAAATCTACAATTTTACTTTCACAATGAAATGTAAATATAAGGAATCACTGTCTATAGTTAGCATAGTATGCCAGGGACATCAACAATAGTGGGAAACATGGGATAATTTATGCATATTGGGCTTCGCCCGTTATGCAAATTATCCCATTGTTGATGCCCTGGCATACTATACTAACTAGACAGGGATTCCTTAATTTATGCTGTCTATATGCCACAGCGATCTGATCATATCCCTTAGAATTCGAAGTACGTGAAGACGAGATATTGAAAAAAAACCTACATATTAAACCTGTCCCCTATTGTATTGTGAATTTTTACACACAAATTATGTCCCCTATTGTGTTGTAGTTTTTTATACACAAATGTCCCCTATTGTAATGTGGATTTTCACACACAAATGTCCCCTATTGTATTGTGAATTTTAACACACAAATTATGTCCCCTATTGTGTTGTAGGTTTTTATACACAAATGTCCCCTATTGTAATGTGGATTTTTATACACAAAATATGTCCCCTATTGTGTTGTAGTTTTTTTTATACACAAATGTCCTCCATTGTATTGTGATAATTTATACACACAGTTCCCCTATTTGATTAAGATGATTTTTTTTATTCCCAAGATTTACTAGTATTAACAAATTCTTTCTGTTGTTGTGCTGTATTTTTAACGATCTTTTCTGTACTGATTCGTGAATGTCCATATAGCTTACTAATATTCTTTAATATCCATTCATGCGTCCTCTAGTTTTCGGTTATAATCAAGTGTAATACATAAAAATATCATTCTTTGAGCCTTAAAGTCTCACCCATCGGAAAACTGGCTCTATAGTAGAATTTCGCCCAAGGAGAACTGGCTTAATCAAATGAGCTAGTCCCCGCCCCCAAAAGCTTATTCTCAGTTATCCATAACACAACAATCCTCATTAATATAAAATTATTTTTTGTGTTGGTATACATGTAATCGTATGCCAGTGTATAAATTGTATATCATTGATGGAGTAAACAAGGTTCCATTTCCCCTCAACCAGGTCCTGACCCTGGGGAACTGGAATCTTGCTAACCCCCTTAATGACATACTTTAACTGTATAATAATTACCTCTTTTAAACGAGTTAATTATCTCGAAATAATTTTTCCTTAGAATTGATATTTCTTATAGTAAAGAATAACAGAACTAGAAATAAACGCATTCGAGTTATTAAAATGTGTGTGTAATATGTATAATGAAGAGATAATGGAATTGAGGAATAGTTTTGCAACTGATTAAATAGTGATCCTTTTATATGTCAAAAAAGTATCTCCTTGTTCATGATTTTTTTTTCAGCAGTGATAAAGTTAATCCTTAAGATTATTGGCAGCAGAACAGCTTAAGAATTTTTCATAACTTAGCCCCTACGCTAAATAAAATTTTAGCCATTTATCAAATATTAGAAAAATAATTATTAATGGGATTTAAGGTGATAAAAAAAGTGTGTAGAAAATTAAGGAAATTTACAGAAAGATGGAAATTTGAACATCTAAGTAAATTAAAATTTCTTAGTACATAAATTTTTTTAATCTATTTTTTATTAATCATTTACAACCAAAAAAGATCCAAGAAAAGATTCCCATCTACTCGATCAGTTTTTGTTTGTACATATCATCTGTCCTTAACATGATAACAGTTAAAGTATTATACACTGCATGAAATTGATTGATTGATTCCTCTGGAGAACTTTTCACTCATATGTAGACGTACGCCACTGCTTTCAGGTGGAGAGCTTCAAACTTTGTCCTACACTCGGCAACTAGGGTCATTGAGCAGTGAGGGATGTTTTTGTGCCAGCACCTACTGCGACACGGGACTTCGGTTTATACGGTCTCAAACCCGCGGCTAAAGGATCATTTTCACTCGAAGACGATTGATTGATACTGTTTAACGTCCCTCTTCAGTATATTTCACTGGTATGGAGACGTCATCATTGCCGGTGAAGGCTACAAATTTAGGCCCATGCTCGGCACTTACGGCCTTTGAGCAGGGAGAGATCTTTATCGTGCTACACCTGCTGTGACACGGGGCCTCGGTTTTTTCGGTCTCATCAGAAGGACTGCCCCGTTTGGTCGCTTTTAACGACAAGGGGGTACTGAGGGCCTTTTCTAACCCGGATCCCCACGGGGCTTCACTCACATAAAACCATTGTCAACTAAGTCGCAGCCAAGTTTGCCAAAAATTTCGAAGGGTGAAAATTCCAAAATAGCATTTAGCTACATGCTTTATGCATTATAATATTCTTAATATTCTATGAAAACATATTACAACTAGGAGTACTGTGAGCAATGAGCTCATAAAATAATACCCCCGCCTCCCATATGAATACATGTATAATGGCAGTATCCATGTTTTGCTCTGGAAAATCCAAAATATATGTCAGATGAAAAAGTAAAATAGGAGGTGCACAATGCCAGTATGTACATGTATTAAAGATTCTGTGAAAGTGTCATTAAATTTCCTTCAGTGGTATGAGAGGAGTTGCAGATAAGAGATGGGTACCCCAAAGCGTAACACACGGACGTACAGAAGGACGGACGGACATGCCATTTTATATATATACCCTCCCACTTTTCAAGTGGAGGTATAATGAACCTTGCGCGCATGAATTCTGCACAATCAATATTTTTTTTATGATTTCACCGTCATCAAGCAGTGTTGATTGTTGCTACGCTTGAGGGCGTGGTTTCATTAGTCAGCGGATAATAGTGGCTGTGTCCCGGGAAATATTCCTGGATTCGTATGCATAAAAATTCTTAAGTCCTTAAGCATATACTTAAGTACTGTTTTTCTGCTTAGCAGATTGAAATTTTACTTAGCATATTGCTTAGTATGTTGCATAAAACTTCTCAACTCCTAAGTATATGCTCAGCATATTCTTAAAGTTAAGCATGGTCTATACCTGTCTTAAGTTCTTAAGCATATTGCCTAAGATATTTAAAAAAAGGAATTAGCACAAAAATAATTTAAAGAATTTTACAAAATGAAATAAAAATATGAACAGTAATGAAATCAATCGAATAAATTACAATCTTAGTGTTTTTACTTCATTATGTGGCATTATACAGATGCTAGCAATTTAGTATCAAAACAGTTTAAAATATAACGTCATTTCATTGTTACGTAGTTTGTTATGTCCAGCACTTGTGACAATGCAGTGTATTCGGAAGAACCCTTGTCGAGTTCACCAGTGCGATGGACATCTAGATCTAGTTCACTTGTTTCGGAAATACTTTTTTAGCCTTGTCATAGTATAATTATTAAATATCCAATGGTTAAAAATATTTCTGAAACAAGTGCCTGTGATCTAGTTATGTTAAATTATTTTTTTTTTATTTCATATCAAAACAATTTACATGTATACAGTATCCCATATGATATTACACATATTGGTAATATATACAATCATTCAGTTGACACGTAGAAAAAGATGTCAATAATGTCTAAAAATTTAAATAGCTTAAAACTACTAAGTAATGAGAGAGAGAGAGAGAGAGAGAGAGAGAGAGAGAGGGAACTAGAATCTTGCTAACTCACCAATTATATATTTTTTGACTGTGGTATTATACTGATATAAAAGTAATTAAAAAATTAAGGATTACGAATGACCGGGGATTACCTTCCGGACTAACGCACGAGGATTAGCCCCTTAACATATTAGAACCGAAACAAAAGTAAACTCTAGAGATAACAGATAACCGGGGAATTAACTTGCGAAGCAGGGATTAGATCATTTGACTATCTCACGGAGATTAGTCCATTCGCAGAGATTTCTAGGGAATTATTAACATTTTACTGCGTTACTTTTATGGAGGATAAAATTAGTAGACGTATAAAATAAAAGGAGATAACTAACTATTTATGAAATAATTCGTTTTCACATGATACGGACTCAAACAATTCTTCCGTTCATTGGATTCAAGCAAAATATAAGTAATAAAAAGTATGCATAAATAAACTTAAGGACTTTCTATGAAAAAAATCTTTAAACATCCTTGTCAAAAAGAACATTTAAAATACATATACCGCTAAAGCCATTAGAGGTGTTAATACATCTAATCTGGGGAGATTTGTGTTTCTTTTGAAAGCTTAACATTTTGGTTGATGATTTGAAATATATACTTCCTAAATGTACATAAGTTGAAAAACACTCATTTACAATTTAAAAATCAGTTGTCGTTTATTTTATTATAATGCGGCAGTGGTTTATATTTACTCTCTATATGACAAGGGATGGGAGACCCTACTCTGACAAAGAGAGAACTTCAAGGAGTAATTTGGTTCTGGTGTGTGAATTCCCCTTGGAGGGAAATTCTGCTCTAGAGTACGATTCCCTGTGGGGCAGATGGGGGTTGGCTATGGGGGAAATGCAACTCTACAACAGAAGTATTTACTTTCTTAAATAATTTTTTTTAACAATGAGGACGAGGGTGCTCGAACCCGCCCTTACAGTACAATATACTTATCTCAAGCAATCAGATGATTTTGCAAAAAGTTAATTGGTTTAAAGTACCCTATTTGCAGTAGTCGCAACTGAAATGTCCTGTAAATTTTCTTTTATAATTTAAGCAACGGTTGTGGAAAACATATTTAACTCCTGGTTTTTTTTTTATTTCTGTAAATTAAGTTCATTTGTATATTTCTTATAAAAAATAAAAGTATTTGACTTTAGTGAAATGTATTCTTAAACATTTTGTGCCATCAAAAATACTGCATTCTATAATACTTCCGGATCATCGGTTTTCTGCGTAAAACAAAAAATGCGTAATTGTATTTGCTTTGAAAGATTTATTAGTTAATGTTTTTTTTTAATAAAAGTACCTGATCAAAGATGCAATGTAATGTAAATATTTTTAAGAAGTCGTCGTTCTCCGATTCTGTAATGAAGCGTATACGTAAATGCATTGGATTTGATTTTAAAGTGTTTATCAATTATATTCAATAGCTGACCATTATCAAAAGATTAATATAAATTTCTCTTTTCATTTTGAAATTGGTCATTTTTTGGAGTGTTATTATCAGCGCCCCCTTCAGACCTTGTGTTATATTTTTATAGTTGTAAGTATGTCAAATGACAATCATTTTTCTTGTTCAATACTAAATAAGAGATAAAAAAATTGGAAAATCATAAATAATATGTGATAGAAGTCGCTTTGAATTTTGCAAACTATGTTGCAATCACCATATTTAAATTCCATTAATCATGCCACTGCAACAAAGAGGTCAGTGATGCCAAATCGAAAAATTTTAGACATATTCCTAAATTTCAAAATTATTTGAGGAGAAAAATTAAAGATATATTTTCATCATGCAATAACTGTTCGTAATTTCCATATTTGATGTAAAATATTAAGCCTTCAAGTGCCTGTGAAGATAGGGGTCTTAATCAGTGATGAGAACGGTGGTAATGAGTGAATAAAAGGCACAAAAGAGAGGATTTTATTCGTTTTTGAAAATGTCCCCGTTTAGATACAATAAAACAAGAACTGGTGTGTGAATATTAATGAGTGTGAAAAAGGTCCCCGTTTGTGCTGTGAAATGTGCTTAGCTTAAAATTAAAGATATTGATATGTTCTCATTATATTTGTAATCAGGGTTACATGGTGATTAATATTTTAAGTCAAAAGTCAATGAAATATTAAAAATGAAGAAGTCCCCACTTTGACAGTCTTTAACCCCTGTCCCCGTTTGACACCCTTCACACGTATGTGTGTGTGTGTGTGTGTACCTTGGCTCAATCATCAGAAAGCCTGTGGATTATTTAACATGCCATGGCATATTCATTGGCTCTTAAAAACAAAATGTGTTTGTGAAACACTATGTGCCCGACGGCAACAAAGTTCGAAAGAGATATTTTTAGCATATAGGTCACAGTCAAGGTCACAATGTCATTGATCTTGGTGTTATTTGAAAGAACTTAATTAATGGATTTAGCATACCAAATATGAAATCTCTATCTCTCATGGTTCAAAACTTCTGGTAAAAGTTTTTTTAGCATATAAGCCATTGTCAATGTTACAAGGCCATTGACCTTGGTGTCATTTGAAAGAGCTTAATTAGTGGAGTGGGCATACCAAATATGAAATATGAAGAGAGTAAAGTGGTGGCGGATCTTAATGGATCTTGGTAACTGGCATTTTAAGAAAAAACTGACAACAAGCAAGCGCTTATTTATTTCATAAAACGCTATTAATGAATTATTCAATCAAAACTTGATTTGAGATATATAAAAGTAAGCTTTGATCATTGATTAAAAAACAAAATGTGCAAATCCTTTCCGTTGATGTCCAATCTCCCTATTTGTTGAAAGTTCTAGAAAGTCAGGTGGCATCGAACCCGATGTCTAAGAGAAAATCGAGACGTTTGTTTATCATGAATGGACATGGAAATAAATGTAAAGAAATTGGTAACACAATGAGTTTGTGAATATATCTTAGTAAGTTGTGCTTAGGTTTTATAAATAAATGTCGATTAATGAGCATGGCTATTTGTTTAAAAAAGTTAAAATGGTACAATTTGATTTTTAAATAAGTTACTTAAATGCTTTAAAAATATGTTCTTGGATGAATACATTTCAGTTGATTTTCTACATATAGTCTATTATTTTTAAAACATACCTCTTAGGCAACCTCTCGTTGACAGGCGCGGATCATCAGATCAAACACGACGCTTCGTGTCTCGTTTGATGTGATGATCCGCGCCTGTCAACTTGACGTGATCTGGCTGTTCAGATCAAGTTACTGTTATAATAATATATATATATTTACCTGAAATGGTTTATGCATAGAGATACACAAGAAGACCTGTACACTTGTTACACTAATAAATGTATTTTGAAAATGATTCTAAAAATATAATACTACAATTAAAGTTACATATAGTTTGATTATGAATTTTCATTAACTGCAATTATATGATAAAAATTTTATAAAGTGCATTTCTCCACAACTGATGAATATTGCTTATACCTTAGAAACATAACTGTGGCCAATGTTTTTTCTGGGCAACAGCTGCAGATAATCTGTAGCCCAGACTTGCATACCCACTAAAATGATTATTCGAGGCTATCATATTGTTGAACCTTGTTGGGCAATCTTCTTGCAGTGGCTCTTGAACTTGTTGAAAATATCTGCAAGCGCTCTCTGTAGATTTTATCTGTTAAACACCTGCCAAATGGAAGCTGTTTGTACTGCTTGTTGGGGACTTGTTTATGTTGGCACCAGTCTGAACAATGGGAATGGTCGCCAATAGGATGTTGCCACATAGCATCTAAACAAACTGCAATTCCCTCTGGGTTATTCTTGTTTTGGGAAACCAAGTAAGCCCAGTTATAAATATTACATACCATATATGAAGTTAAGCTAAATTCTTTCCAAGCCTTCACGGCTCATAGGCCCGCACTTAAGCCTAGGTAAACTCCCAGGTTAATCTATACCATTTTTCAACTAAATAGACTGAGACATTGTTAAGAATTGACCTCACCTAATGCATGGATGAAAAAAACATGATTTTGACTCCTTAAATAGCTTTAACGTAGATAAATTATTTTTAAATTAACAAGTTCATAAAGAGTAATCATTATTTACAATTTTATCACATTAGCCAATTATTTGTGAAATATATGCCTTGAATTATGAATAATACAGCCATTAAAGAAACTTCAAGAGACGGGGGTGTCCGCAGGCTTGCAGAGTAATTTTTAGCTCATCTGAGCCAAAGGCTCATGTGAGCTTTTCTGATCAAAATTTGTCTGTTGTTGTCGTCGTTAACTTTTCACATTTTCATCTTCTCAAGAACCACTGGGCCAATTTCAAGCAAACTTGCTACAAAGTATTCTTGGGTAAAGGGGATTCAAATTTGTTCAAATGAAGGGCCACGCCCTTTTCCAAGGGGAGATAATTATGAATTAGAGAAAAATTAATGGCATTTTTAAAAAATCTTCTCAAGAACCACTGAGCCAGGAAAGATGAAACTCATGTGGAATCATCCTCAGGTAGTGTAGATTCAAGCTTTGTTCTAATCATGACCTCCAGGGGTAGGGTGGGGCCAAAATGGCCGATCAAAGTTTTACATAGGAATATATAGGAAAAATCTTTAAAAATCTTCTTCTTAAGATCCATGTGGCCTGGAAAGATGAAACTCATGTGGAATCATCCTCAGGTAGTGTAAATTCAACTTTGTTCAAATCATGACCCCCGGGGGTAGGGTGAAGCCAAAATGGCCGATCAAAGTTTTACATAGGAATATACAGGGAAATATTTTAAAATCTTCTTTTCAAGTACTTCAAAGCCATGCTTAGTGATATTTATAGGGAATAATCCTCAGGTAGTGTAGATTCTAGTTTGTTCAAATCATGACCCCCTGGGGGGTTAAAATTCAAGCCCCCTCTCCTCCCCCCCCCAGTAAACTTTCAGTTCTGACCTGCTATTTGATTTTACCTAGCCAATTGCTCAGGTGAGCGATGTGGCCCCTGGGCCTCTTGTTAAAATCCAAATAACAACTCTGGATTTTGATTCTATCAAAGACCTCTGCTCTTTTTGCAAAAAAGAAAAAAAACAGGCCCACGGGCCTTATAGGTCATCTGAGTATCATGTAACAACTTTCCAACAATTGAATTTGGTTCGTGTTTTGAATTAAGGCCATGAAATTCAAAATTATGAAGGAGGCACTATTGCTTATCATAACTGTACACTTAGCTTGCTTACTTTGATTACTTAATACCCAGAGGTACAGTAGATCAGAGTAACAAAGGGAAAATGCATTTCCACTTTATAACCAGTTGCACGGGAACCACTGACCCTGATAGCACATATTTCAAAATTCTGAAAATTTTATCATAAATTTTATTTCATCGTAAATGGTTGATTAATACCAAAAGGCATATTTCAAAGAAAAAATTTATTTTCAGACTATGTAACCCCCACCCCAAGTACCCTGACCTAGGGGCCCTGAAATTAACCATTTTGGAAGAGGCACCTTTCATCATCAATATGAACTTGTACATTCGCATAATACCCATGGCCAGGGGCAAAGGAAAAGGTTTTCGAAGAATTCATGCATTTTCACTATGTAAACATTAAGAGCCCCACCCTAACACCAAAAACCCTGACCGTGGGGCCCTGAAATTCACAAATTTGGAAGAGGCATCCTTCGTCATCATAACTATGTACAAAGTTCATTGGTTTAATACTCAGAGGTAGAGGGGAAGATTTTTAAGGAATTAATGTATTTTCACTATAAAATCAATAGAGCCCCACCCTAACACCAGAACCCCTGACCCTGAAATTCACAATTTTCAAAGAGGCACTCATATTCAACATAACTAGGTACTTGTTTAGTTATTTAATACCCAGGAGCAGAGTAGAGAAGATTTTTAAAGAACTAATGTATTTCACTATACAAGATTTATGAGTCCAATTTGGGCCCCCGGAGGAGCAAACAAGATTTTAAAACAAAAGAAGGAGAGGGATCCAAATGATAGAACAAACATGATCATACATATAATGAGAGCAATGCTTAATTGTATAATCATTGATAAGAAAAACATATACAAGAGATATACTGGATACACATACATGTCTTGTACATGTTATAATAATATATATGGCAAGAACTTGAAATGTACATACATTGTATATGCATATCAAGGAACAAAAAAAAATAAGATGATATATACATTTCCAAATATTCAATTTCTTCAGTTAAGGTAGATTATTAAGTTAAATAATATTCTTTTCAAATTGATTTTAAACAGTGGGAGTGATATACCTAGAACATCACTAAGTTTAATATCAATATGGTCTAGTAAAAAAGTTATTAATACAAAAATAGCATGAAGTACCACCATTTTGGTGTAGTGTTTTAGAACATTTAAAAGCCTCACTATATAATCAATAGAGTCCCACCCTAACCCAAGAACCCCCAACTCGGGATCATGAAATTCACAATTTTAGAAGAGACATTCTTTCTCATCATAACTATGTACTTGGTTAGTTTGTTAAATACCCAGGAGCACAGAAGAAGATTTTCAAAGAATTTATGCATTTTCACTATATAATTCATAGAGCCCGCCCTAACACCAGAACCCCTGACCCTGAGGCCATGAAATTCACAATTTTGGAAGAAGCAGTCTCATTCAACATAACTAGATGTATTTGTTTTTAGGTCACCTGAGTAAACTCAGGTGACCTATTGCTATCTGTTTTCGTCCGTCGTCGTCCGTCGTGCGTTAACATTTGAACATTTTCAGCTTCTTCTCTGAAACCACTGAACCAATTTCAACCAAATTTGGCATATAGCATCTATGGGTGAAGGGGAACAAAAATTGTGAATTTCATAATCCCTGCCCCCCTAGGGCCTGAGGGTTAGGGGCCAAAATCACTAAAATTAGTGCAATCTTTAAAAATCTTCTTCTTTACTCCTGGACATCAAGCAGTCAAACTGTTGGCATGATTGTAATCAGCATTGAGTCCTCTACCAAAAATGTGAATTTCATGGCCCCAGGGTCAGGGGTTCTAGTGCTAGGGCGGGGCTAAATAGATTATATACTGAAAATGCATTATTCCTTTGAAAATCTTCTTCTCTGCTCCTAAGCATTAAATAAACTAAATAAGTACATAGTTATGTTGAATAAGGCTGCCTCTTCCTAAATTGTGAAATTCATGGCCCTGAGGTCAGGGTTTTTAGGTGCTAGGGCGGCGCTATATAGATTATATAGTGAAAATGCATAAATTCTTTGAAACTCGACTTTTCTGTTTATGGGCATTAAATAAACTAACCAAGTGCATAATTATGTTGAATAAGGCTGTCTTTTCTGAAATTGTGAATCTAATGGCCCCAGGGTCATGGATGGGTTCTAGTGCTGGGGGGGGGGGGGTTATATAGATTATATAGTGAAAATGCATAAATTCTTTGAAATTTTTCTTCTCTGTTCATGGTCATTAAATAAACTAACCAAGTGCATTGCTATGTTGAATTAGGCTGCCTCTTTTCAAAATTGTGAATTTCATGGCCACAGGGTCAGGGGTTCTAGTGCTAGGCGGGGCTATATAGATTATATAGTAAAAAATGAATTATTATTTCTTTGAAAATCTTCTTCTCTGCTCCTAAGTATTCAATAAACTAACCAAGTACATAGTTTTGTTAAATAAGGCTGCCTATTCCAAAATTCTGAATTTCACGGCCCCTGGGTTGGGGGTTCTGGTGTTAGGGTGGGGCTCTATTGATTATATAGTGAAAATGCATAAATTCTTTAAAAATCTTCTTTTCTGCACCTGGGTATTAAACCAATGTACTATGTACATAGTTATGAGGAGGAAGGATGCCTCATTGAGATTTGTGAATTTCAGGGCCCCTGGGTCAGGGCTTCTTGTGTTAGGGTGGGGCTCTAATATTTATATATTGAAAATGCATGAATCCTTTCAAAATGTTTTACTTGGTTCCTGGGTATTATGCCAATGATCTTAGTATATATTTATGACGAAGAAAGCTGCTTCTTCCAAAAATGGTTAATTTCCTGGCCCCAGGGACAGAGGTACTTGGGGGGGGGGATACATAGTCTGAAAATAATTTAATGCTTTGAAATATGCACTTTGGTGTTAATCAACAACATGATGAAATAAATTTTATAACATTTACAAAATTTTGAAAGATGTGGCCCCAAGGTCAGTGGTTCCTGTGGGATGGGGTACACAACTGATAAAGTGGAAAATGCATTTTCTCTTTGTTACTCTGAGATACCTCTGGGTATTAAGTAACCAAAGTAAGCATGCTGAGTGTATGATTATGATAAGCAATGGTGCCTCTTTCAAAATTGTGAATTTCATGGCCTCTGGTTTAAAACATGAATCAATTTCAATTGTTGGAAAGTTGTTGCATGATACTCAGGTGACCTATAAGGCCCATGGGCCTCTTGTTTTATTAACTACCCAGGAGCAAAGAAGATTTTCAAAGAAATACTGCATTTTCACAATATAATCAATATAGCTCTGACATAGCACCTAAGAACCCCTGACCCTGGGGCCATGAAATTCACAATTTTGGTAGAGGACTCACTACTGATTACAATCATGCAAACAGTTTGACTGCTTGATCCAGGTGTAAAGAAAATTTTTTACGATTGCATTATTTTTAGTGGTTTTGCCCCAACCCTCGGGCCCCAGGGACCATGAAATTAACAATTTTTGTCCCCCTTCACCCATATATTCTTTATGCCAAATTTGGTTGAAATTGGTTGAGTGGTTGCAGAGAAGAAGCTAAAAATCCTCAAATGTTAACACACAAGGCACGATGCACGACGACGGACAAAAACGGATAGCTATATAAGAGCAAAATGATACTTTTAACTTAATGTGTTTTAGTGTGTGTATGTCCAAGGGTAGATTATTGCGAATTTGTGAAAAATCCATAACATCTCTTATAAATCTTCTAAAGAACCCCTGTGCTTGAAAATATGAAACTTTTGTGGAAGCTTTCTAAAGAAATGTAGACTCAAGATGATTCAAATCATGACCCCCGGGTGTAGCGACGGGCCATAGTGGGCGATGCAAGTTTTTCAAAGGAATACCGTATAACAGGTATTTTTTACGTGCTGCTAATTTATACGGGTTTTATAAATCCGTAAAATTTAAACGCGTAAAATTTTACAGAAGTAAAAAAAGAGCTCGCGGAAATTTTAAATATCGTACATTTAAGAGTAATGCTGATTGCCATTCAGCTCAGTCCCAGGTGGCTATGGAATTAGAACTGTTGTATTTTTTAGTTATTTTTAAGTCGATCATCAATTTGGATCATACAGGTAAATCTTAATTAACTTGCACATGTACCATTGTCGTTAATTACTTAACCAGGTATAGACCTACCTGCTTATTCTTTTATTAGTATTTTTACGAGACGTATAATTTCTGATAATGACTTCATAATTACAAGTCTTCCAATTATACCCGTGTTTCAATGTTTGGCCCTTTTTTCCGTTCAATGTGCTTCGAATAAAAACGACATGCGACTTTTTGATATACTGTAAATACGGTCGATTAAATCACGATTGTTTGAGTTGTCCCTCTTTGTTTACGGTAAAAATCAAGAGCAGGTGGTGTGCAACAAGAATGATATTTAGCAACAGTAGGTTCAGGCCTGTTCAAATCAGACCCCCAGGGATATATTGGGGCCACAGTGGGCGATAATATTTTACATAGGGAGCATCTTTATAAACCTTCTAAGAAATAACCAAGCCTAGATTGATCATATTTATATAGCAGCTTCATCGGGTATTTTAGATAGTATATATCTACAATAAAACCGCATTATATCAAACTCAGGGGGGCATTAAAAACCTCTGAGATATCCAATAATTCAAGATATCAAGATTAAAATGCATACAGGAAAAGTTGGAACTTCTACGTCGCAACGCAATACATTTTTATGGTATACAATATACTGTTGTTTGAGATACATGATACTGATGTTCAACAGTATTTTTGGCACCTTACATGTATTTTAAACAACATGTATTTTATTTCCTAATCTATGATATTTATGAAGGGCATTTTTTATACAATTTTGATATGAAGAATTTTAACAATCACCTGTATTATGAGTGCAATCCTGGCCTTTACTTGGTTGGTGTAAATACCACCAGGGGAGACCTTTTTTGAGGGCGGGGGGCGAAGATTCGAATTCACGACCTGCCGATTACAGAGCGTGCGATTTACCAACTGAGATACCGTCAACGGTATTTGAAATGCAGTTTATAATCATGCAAATATAGGACTGTTAATCTCATAAAATATTTCAAAACAAACCGGACCTCCGAAGGCTTTCATAAAGAAAGGTGTGCGATTCGTTTTAAAATACTCGGGACATTGTTTATGACTTTTTTTTACCAAAGAGACTTTTCAGGCTTTTCCACAAATTAATTAAGTATGCTGTCAAAAACCATGTTTACGCTAGTGTGCAAGAATACAAGAATTAAAATGCATACTGAACCTTCTACATCTTAAAAAATTCTGATTGCACACACAGGTACTCTGAAGTTGACGTCAAGAAGATGTTTTGAGTTTCTGATTGACAATATCTATGTGGTTTTTGGAGACCAGGTCTTCCAACAATCTGTTGGAATTCCGATGGGAACCAATTGCGCTCCGTTATTAGCAGACCTGTTTTTGTATTCATTTAAAGCAGAATTTATGCAAAATCTTATGCGTGAAAAGAAAACAATTGCTGTGGCCTTCAACACGACCTTCAGATATATATTGACGACGTATTGTCAATTAACAATGGTAATTTCCATTCCTACGTCGATACGATATATCCAGGAGAGCTTGAGATAAAAGATACCACAGACTCTGACACATCTGTTTTATACTTGGATATTTTACTTGAAAAAGAAGTTAATGGTAATATAACAACCAAGTTATATGATAACCTTGACGACTTTAACTTTTCTATCGTCAACTTCCCTTACTTATGCAGCAATATACCTTCACCTGCATACGGAGTGCATATATCTCAGTTGATTCGATACGGAAGAGCATGGTCTACGTAAGAACAATTTATAAAACGAGGTAAATTATTGACAAGCAAGTTGATGAAACAAGAATACCAGCCGTCTCGTTGAAAGTCATCATTTCGTAAGTTCTATGGTCGATACAACGACCTTGTCAGCAAATACAATTTATCGTTGAATCAAATGCTGACTGACGTTTTTCAACCAATTGTTAGTCCATTATTTAAACACTGAATTGACAGTAGTATAAGCCTCCCCGCTAGTGCGGAAGATTCTGATTGGTTGAGAGAAATCACATGATCAGTTCTGAGGCTGAGGGGATAAGTGGGTCAACTGAGTGCAGTTCTAACCCTAACCCCCTTATCCCCTAACCCTAACCTAACCCTATCCCCCTTAGCCCTAACTAACCCTAACCCTAACTAACCCTAACCCCCTAACCTAACCCTATCCCCCTAACCCTTAACCCTAACCCTAACCCTAACTAACCCTAACCCCCTAACTAACCCTAACCCCTAACTAACCCT
>NW_026925524.1:0-26692 GCF_032062105.1 Saccostrea cuccullata | reverse complement strand
ACCAACAAATGCTGACAAGATTTTACTAACACCTTAACCTTCAAGGTCAAGGTCATATTACAAGGGAATCAGTCAACAACAAATGCTGATAAGACTTTGCTTACATCTGATCCAACATGGCTACCATGGTCTTCTGTTCCACTCCCTCTATCCAAAGTCGACGTAATTCATCCCGCTTACAATGTAACAAGGTTTTACAGCTGCTCAGATCATCTTTTATTTTCTTAATTTTCTCTCTTGCTTCTGTAAAATTAGTGTAATTCTTGGCAACAAGTCATTTTGAAATGTCTTGCTCATGAATCTTGGGATAATTTGTGAGATTTTTTTCATCCTCTTTTTTGTGAGAATGCAGAGAAAACACTTATAAATATTATGTAAATATTCAAAATATTTTTCAAGAAATGTGAAATCAAACTGATTTCTGTACAGTTATTTCAAGAAACCTACCATTGACAGATTTACTGATGGTGCTGAAGTCTTGTGTTATCTGGGCCAATTCCTGGTAGTTTTCTACAGAATGAAAATAAAGACAAGTCTTACTTATATGGACAAAAATTTATAAAAATATTTTCAATGATCTCAGTCTTTAAGCACAATGCTATGTTTAATATGATATCATATTTCCAGTCTGTTTTGAAGATGAAACAAACTGGAGCTTAATATTTACCAGAGACAAGTTCTCCCAGCCTCTTATCGCTCTGGATAAAAGTTTTCTCTATCCTGGCCTTTTCTTTCTCTCTTTGTTCAAAGTCAGCACTGTAAATATTGCAAGCATATAGCTGTTGATTAAAATAAAGAAGGTGATAGTATTTTCAAAATAAGTATTTTAATTTAATACAAGAGGCCCACGGACCTTATAGGTCACCTGAGTATTTGTAACAACTTTCAAACACTTGAATTTGGATTAAACGAGAGGCCATGAAATTCACAATTCACGATTTTGAAAGAGGCACCATTGCTTATCATAATTATTAACTTAACATGCTTACTCTATTTACTTAATACCCAGAGGTAGATCAGAGTAACAAAGAGAAAATCCACTTCCACTTTATAGCCAGTTGTGCACCTCACCCTAAAGGAACCACTGACCCAGGGGCCACATATTTCAAAATTTTGCAAATTTTAAAACAAAATGGTTGATTAATACCAAAGAGCAGATTTAAAAGCATTAATTTATTTTCAGACTATGTAGCCCCCCCTCCTCTGACCCAGGGGGCATAAAATTCACAATTTTATAGGAGGCACTCTTGCTCATCATAACTATGTGCTTAGTTAGTTTATTTAATACCCAAAAGCAGAGAAGAAGATTTTCAAAGAATAAATGCATTTTCACTATATGATCAATAGAGCCTCCCCTAACACCAGAACCCTTAACCCTGGGGCCATAAAATTCACAAATCTGGAAGAGGCACTCTTGCTCATCATAACTATATGCTTAGTTAGTTTATTTAATACTCAGAAGCAGAGGAGAAGATTTTCAAAGAATAATTGCATTTTCACTTTGTAATCAATAGAGCCCTGCCCTAACACCAGAACCCCTGACCCTGGGGCCATAAAATTCACAATTTTGGAAGAGGCACTCTTGCTCATCATAACTATGTGCTTAGTTAGTTTATTTAATACCCAAAAGCAGAGAAGAAGATTTTCAAAGAATAAATGCATTTTCACTATATAATTCATAGAGCCCCGCCCTAACACCAGAACCCCTGACCCTGGGGCCATAAAATTCACAAATCTGGAAGAGGCACTCTTGCTCATCATAACTATGTACTTAGTTAGTTTATTTAATACCCAGAAGCAGAGAAGAAGATTTTCAAAGAATAAATGCATTTTCACTATATAATTCATACAGCCCCACCCTAACACCAGAACCCCTGACCCTGGGGCCATAAAATTCACAAATCTGGAAGAGGCACTCTTGCTCATCATAACTATGTACTTAGTTAGTTTATTTAATACCCCGGAGCAGAGAAGAAGATTTCCAAAGAAATAATGCATTTTCACTATATAATTCATAGAGCCCCGCCCTAACACCAGAACCCCTGACCCTGGGGCCATAAAATTCACAAATCTGGAAGAGGCACTCTTGCTCATCATAACTATGTACTTAGTTAGTTTATTTAATACCCAGAAGCAGAGAAGAACATTTTCAAAGAATAAATGCATTTTCACTATATAGTTCATAGAGCCCCGCCCTAACACCAGAACCCCTGACCCTGGGGCCATAAATTTCACAAATCTGGAAGAGGCACTCTTGCTCATCATAACTATGTACTTAGTTAGTTTATTTTATACCCCGGAGCAGAGAAGAAGATTTTCAAAGAAATAATGCATTTTCACTATATAATCTATATAGCCCCACCCTAGCACTAGAACCCCTGACCCTGGGGCCATGAATTTCACAATTTTGGTAGAGGACTCAATGCTCATTACATTCATGTCAACAGTTTGCCTGCTTGATGTCCAGGAGTAAAGAAAAAGATTTTTAAAGATTGCACTAATTTTAGTGGTTTTGGCCCCACCCCTCAGGCCCCAGGGGGGTGGGGACCATGAAATTCACAATTTTTGTTCCCCTTCACCCATAGATGCTGTATACCAAATTTGGTTGAAATTGGTTCATTGGTTTCAGAGAAGAAGCTGAAAATGTTCAAATGTTAACACACGACGCACGACGGACGACGACGGACGAAAACGGATAGCAATAGGTCACCTGAGTTACTCAGGTGACCTAAAAAAATGAAAACAATGAATATAATGTACATGAACATGCACGCAGCTACACACTGTGATTTAATATAAGCAGCAAGATCTACATGATCTATATGCATATTAATAAACAAATCTAAATACCATGCAGTTTTATCATTTTCTTGTAAGAATTCTTACCTTGTAGATAAAGTTCTGACAATGGCCATAAGAAACTCGGACTGAAATTAGATGTATAAAATGTACAAAGAATATTATGAAGAATCTGTAGTAACAATTTTATAATGTGGTACGATTTGATATTGTCATTTCCACTCTAAAATTACTTGGTACAACCAGACTATTAACTTAAAGCAGTTCACCTGAATGGTTGCAAAGGATATAAATATTATTTGTACATATTAAATCTCCTTACATGAATTTTAACAGCACCAATCTTTTTAAGTACTTTGTTCAAGTAACAAACATTGTGCATTTTTCAAAATTCCTAAATTGCCTGGTTTACATTTTATTCTACAAGAGCATCACATCCCATTAAAAAAGTCTTGTACAGGTAAGTCTTTCTGCTAAGAGTGTTGGGCTAAATGGAAGGTGAATATTGGCTGGGGTAGATCAGTGGTAGAGCTTCTGAATAGTAATGCACGGGTCCAATTTCAATATGTTCTGTTCCTCCAGCCATATATATTCTTTAATGTATTTTCCCCTACCAACTACACCAAATTGACTCTTTCAAGAAGGATGGACATTTATAATGCCACATTGAATAACAAACACTTAAAATGTAACTGAAACCAAATAATCAAACAGAATATAAATGTGAAGGTCAAAACAAAGGGATGAATATAAAATTTCAAATAACACATTTATACAAGCAACTAGAACATACTGAATTGATACCTTTACATTTATCTTCACTACCCTTCTCTGAAAATGAATCATTTACTGATGCAAGCAGATTGAGAGTGAAATAAAAACAACTCATTCAAACTGGATTTTTCTTTGACACCATCGGACAACTTGAGATATTAAGTAAGTTCAATTTTATTATTTCTCTCTTTACATTTGGACGACGAAAACCAAAACGATGTCAGAAATGTTTGGATCAACGAGAAAATTCGGGATGTCAAGTTATTCATACTGTGGTTTATAGCTAGACAATGCATAGATTTTGCAATTTGTTGAAAACAAATATGACTTAAAATACCGTTTCTCTTCCTTTGGCTGCAGGGTTAACAATCTTTTCCCCATTTTTCTCCATTTTCCTACAACCTGCATCAACAGGGAGGAAACCGGATGTTTAGAAAAATTCTGATTTACGAGTCCGATCAATTTACACAGGAATCTAATCTGAAATCCCGACAGATAAACTTTCTAAAAAGTTTTAAAATACCATAAAGACAGAAATTGGTACTGATTTTTAGATTGTTAAGCGTACATTCCTTCAGTAGTTTTTAAAACTAAAAAAAAAAAAAAAAAAAAAAAAAAAAAAAAAAAAAAACAAAAAAAAAACAAAAACAAAAACAAACAAACAAAAACACTCGTAAATCAGTTGAATCTGATTGGTCGAGAAACATTAGCTAAAAAACACTATTACCCGCTGAATAATGAAGCCACGCCCTCCAGCGTAGCAACAGTCAACATTGCTTGACGACGGGTGGTATTATAAAAAATAGCGACTGCGCAGAATTTATGCGCGCACGGTTCACTGTTATATGTATTTGTATAAAACATTCAGTATAATATAATAAATATTGCATGTTGTTGAGTGTAACATTAAAAAAATTTTCACCCCTCGAAAACCATTGTCAACCGAGGCGCATTGACAATGGTTTTCTTGGGGTGAAAATTTTCAATGTTACACTCAACTACATGCAATATTTATATAATAGCTTAGGATAATCACAAGAAGTCTTGTTTGGTGAAGAATAACATCAAAAGTAAAATGTAAAACTTTTTTTGCTACTGACTTCTGAAATTGATATTAAAATTATTGGACATGTAACAAGAGAAAATCTTTATTTATAATGGGAATATTTTGAAAGGTAGAGTATTTATTACGAATCTCTTAAAAATCTATCTCCTTTTAGAACAATTAAAAACAGTATCTGGCGTCAAGTTACATTTTCCTTTCAAAATAAACAAAAGAATTTATCATGTTGCAATCCTTGTTTCCTCCAAAGCATGACACATGTTTTCAAAAAAATGTTGAAATGAGCTCATGTTTTTCTTTCCAGAAATGATTCTAATTATATTGCATGTTTTTCTCCTCTATGGCACTTGATCCCTCCTCTGATGTTTTTTTTTTTTGTGTGTGTGTCAATGTTTGCTCTGCACCTAAGTTGTACTGCTTTATTAGATATGATTATTGTTCGTTATCCTCATTTTCCATGGTATTATAGTATAATAGTGTGAATAATATACTACATGAATACAAACAAGAGGCCCATGGGCCACACCGCTCACCTGAGCATTGTGGCTTGGAAAAAGTTTAAATTGATTTATTATTAAAAAGTTTAAATCCAAAAGTAGTCCCATGACCAATCATGGCTTTGCTACATGTATTCTTGAGAAGATAGTTTTTAAAGAATTTTCCTATATATGTCCATGTAAAACTTTGATCGCCCATTTTGGCCCGCCCTACCCCCCGGGGGTTGTGATTTGAACAAAATTGAATCTACACTACCTGGGGATGCTTTCATATAAATATGATCAATTATGGCTTTGCTATTCTTGAGAGGAAGATTTTTAAAGAATTTTCCTATATATTTCTATGTAAAATTTTGGTCAGCGATTATGGCCCCGCCTTACCCCCGGGGGTCATGATTTGAACAAACTTGAATCTACACTACTTGTGGGTGCTTCCATATAAATATGATCAGTCATGGCTTTGTTATTCTTGAGAAGAAGATTTTTAAATAGTTTTCCTATATATTTCTATGTAAAACTTTGATCGGCCATTGTGGCCCCGCCCTACTCCCAGGGGTAATGATTTGATTAAATTTAAATCTACACTACCTGAGAATGTTTCCCCATAAAATTCATTTTTCCTGGCACAGTGGTTCTTGAGAAGAAGGTTTTTAAATCTTGCGAACAAATTTTCATATTTCCCAATTATCTCCCCTTGAATGAGGACGTGGCCCTTCATTTGAACAAACTTGAATCCCCTTCACCTAAGGATGCTTTGTGACAATTTTGGCTGAAAATGGCCTAGCGGTTCTTGAGAAGAAGTCGAAAATGTGAAAAGTTTACAGACAGACGGACAGCTAGACAGGCAGACGCCGGACAAAATGTGATCAGAAAAGCTCACTTGAGCATTCGGCTCAGGTGAGCTAAAAAGTTATTAACCTAAATAGTTATAAAATAAATAAAAAAAAAAAACACACAATCGATAAACAAAATGCAAAATTTTAATAATTCCAATACAGAAGCATATATTACAGATGAAAGAACTGTTATTATTAAAAGAGGTAAAAAGTAAACGAACAACAGCAAAACAAAAAGAAATATCAAGTTTCTTCTTCTGTAACGTCTACTTCCGTAATGTTTGGTGACCTCTTTACACAATAATGGCTAACAAATAAAACTGAAGCAGCAATTATGGTTAATGACCCTACAAAATGGTAAGTTAACATGTAATCCCCCGAGGCATCACGAAGATACCCTGAAAAGAGAAACAATATGTATTTTATTTATTTATTCTTCTAAACACAAGTAAAACAATATTTAAAGAAATGCATAGCAATTTATTATTTTTGTTTTATGGTAGAGAATATCAATGACTTGAAAACCTTACCTGTAATTGGTAGAATGGCACTCCATATTATACCCTGTGATAATTGCAGAACACACAAACCACTTCTCAGGTTTTCTATACCCAGTATGTCCACCACCACCGAGGCATAGAGTCCATGTATTGGACCTCCAAACACACCATTCACAACAGCAAAGGCAGCTAGAAGCCAGAATGTTTGTAAAAATCGAACAAGATTTTGTGCAATCCCTGCTATCAATAGCGATAAAGCAATGACAATTTGGCGATGTATTAATTTTCCTGAGAAAAACCCACTTCCACATCGCCCAATTATCTCCCCTACCATATAAATAGATACCAAAAGGGCGCCATCGTCACGTGAAATCCCACAATCCTCAGCGACATCTGGAAGGTATACCACAGTTATAACCACTGGAACTCCTAATGTAAACCCCAGTGCGAAGAAAATATATTGAGCATTTCGAAAGATAGAGGCATTGAAGAAATTTCTGGGTTTTTCTTCTTTATGATATTTCAAGTTTGTTTTCACATTCTCGTGACTGGTAAATCCATTTTTTGGCTGGTCATTGACAACTTTTCCATTCAACAATAAGCTATCTGATTTTTTGGCATTAGCTAAACTAGAAATGGACCCATTTCCATACGGTACAATCATAATCATATCAGCACTTCCGTACAATTTCTCTTCCTGTTTAAGGCCATGATCACAAATACTTCTATTTGAATAATAATGTCTACTATTAGATATTTTCGGAACATCATAACTATGCACACTGATGGCATCCTTTGGTTTCATGGGCGTAAGCATTGGAACGGACGAATAAACGAAAGGATGGCGACAAACATTCAAAATGGAGGGATTTTGTGTCACACTAACGCCTGAATCTTCATTTATATCCCCATTAGATATTTGGACCAAACAAGAAGTAATACAAGTTTCTTTATCATTTTCATCTCGTGTATTTTTCTGATGAACCCACTTTTTATACAATTCCGGTGGGCGGAGCAACATTCCTGCAGGTACTATGTGGAAAGCCAATCCCGCTAAAATTAACAGAGCACCCTTCAAAATAAAAGCATCGATGAAGTATCTGAATACAGGGGCAAGAACAAGTGCACCAAAGCTAGCGGCAGCTGTGTGAAGCCCGTTGGCTATCCCTCGTCTGGAATCAAAATATTGGCCTGTGATGATCAGAGAGGGACCAAGTACTGCCGCCAAACCAAAACCTGTATAAAGACAGTGGAGAAAAATTTAAACAAAACCTGAGAGAATCTCCTAATGCCTTATGAAAAAAGGTCAGAGATGAATATGACAAAATGCTTGAAGAAATTCAGAAAAAAATCTTTCTATTCTGTTTAACATACCAATTAGAACACTGTGGGTAAATACTAAATGCGTGACGTTTTTGGCAAATGTGCTCAGTATGAGAGATGTTGTCACGAAGAATCCACCGATGGTGACACACTGTCGACTGCTGAAGTATTTCATTCCCACTGTCATCAGAAATAAACCTGTAAACAGAGCATGTGAGTAAAAAAGTAGAGAGATCCAAGAAATGCATGTGTTGCTTGCAATAGCAATTAACAGTAAATTTAAATAAATCTAAGACTCTTCAGATATTCATTAAAGCATACACATAGGTACTTAAAGTGATCTGTTTTGTATTCACAAGAGACAGAATTTATAAATCTTGAAAGGAAGTATCTTGGTATGGCCTTCAATTCGACATAGATATCAACCTTCAATGTCATCTCTACAATAATTCGAAATATTCAATTCAATCAATGTCAGAGTCTTGCACATTTGTATGTTCTATATTTGAATGTTATATTGGAGAATAAATAATTGCGCAAACTGACAATTTTACTTAATGTTAAAGATTATGAGTTTACTTTTGTCGGCTTCCCTTTATATTCATGAAACAATAAACCATTATATGTATCATCTGCATTTGGAATTTGTTTATCCCAGGTGATTAGACATAAACGAACACTTTCTAAAACGAAGCAGGCCTTTGACAAATACGGATGCTCACTCCTCCATGGCACCTGATCTCACCTCATGTTTTGGAGGTCCGTGTTTGCTCCGCTCCTATTTGGTATTGTTTAATGGAGCTCGAATACTGTTCGTCATCTCCACATAATTAATACCACTTAATGATCTTTACCGGAGATACTCATCACTGCAATCTGTACACTGACCACGATGGACATACCGGCCGAAGACGAGTCAAACTTTTTACGGAACTCCACGAACAGAATTCCGAACCCGCGATGTATCCCTCCATAGATCATCATTGCACACAAAGACGCTGAAATTAAGATTGAAACAATTCTATCAGAGACATAAAAATTAGTAAATCATTGTCAAGAGCTTAAATTACATAATGCGTATATTGCCACATTTATGGACCATTCAATAAATTAGAAATTTAAATTGCAGAACTCTGCCTTCAGTTTATTGGAAGTCCATTTAAAGGTGTATTTAATTTGCAGAACCCTGCCATTCAATGACCTGTTCAGACCTTGCAGTCACCATTCTGTTTACTGAATGGTGTAGCTTCAAACGGATTAATATAAGTTGTTACAACTTGTTTCCGAATCCTGTTTGTATTATGTATTGTGTATATATGATGTCTAATTTAAATGAAGTAAAGTTTAAACTAGCTTCAACCTGTGATTTTTAACTTTTTAAATTTTTTAGTTGAAGTTGAATGGGCATGGACCTTCTTGAAAAAATCTCTGTACTTTTCTTGTGTATCATCCCTTTCCTCCACGAGGCGACAAAGACGTATCGATACAACATGAATTTATATTAAATCAATAACCAAATAAGGTTACAATACGCCAGTTTCGAGATTGTAACTCTCCTACGATAGAGGCGCAAAAAGTACCCATTTCAGCATGGAGGTGGGACAGGTTGTCTCTGTATACAAAAGTGCATAAATAAAAGAACGATATTTATGGCTTTTCAAATTAATTAAATGTTATAGAAAGATAATAATGTTAAGCAGTGATGCATTTGATGATTTTATCAAGCTCAACTATGCATATTTACAAATCTATAAATATTCGTGTACTTGAAAACGAAAGAAATGTCATAGTCTTTATATAAAGTAACAGATTTTCTTGATAGTACGAACATTTTCTAAAAATTAGTGTTTTTAAGTTAAAATAAGGAAAAGAATCAGTATGTAATTTAGATTCCCGACGTGCAATGACCAGATGCATGTGTATCGTATTTATTAGAGGTCTATTCCCTCGTCCGAAAAGTCTGATATCCACTGATATTTTCTTTTTGTATCGATATTTTTGATTTAAAAATGATGCCTTTACTTTAATTTGGCTATTCTCAAGCTGCAGAGTGTATCTTGACAATCGTGTAGTTGTGATAAACCGGTATATAGATGCTGCAATGTATCCAACATACACAGTATCAAATATCTGTCCCACCTGTTTGTTAACGCGGCAACGAAACTCCCCTCCTCAACGGAATAGCGCATCAAGGGAGATAATCTCGAAACTTGCGTATTACTATGTATACTACAGTGTAAGCTACAAATAATCAATATTACATAGAAAGCAGTGTAATGTGTCCATTACCTGCAGAATGGATAGAATATTTAAAATTATGAGACAGTGAGCATGAGTACGAAAATTGTAAATAAACATTAATGTACGTTGGTAAAAACAGAAGTTGAGGTGAAAATAAGGTCAGAGGAATAATTTTACTCACCAGATAAAATGATCCAAGCCCACCCTTTATCAATGGGGTGAGCATGTTCCTTTTTTACATCCGTGTCCTCGGCTCCCATCGTCGTCTCTTGATTTGCTTCTCTGGGCAGACGACAAATGCTACCGGTGTATTCTCATCAAAATCACATACTTGTACGTTGCGTGGCAGGTGATGATGTTGATTGCACACCGAGCTGCACGATTGTCAATCGTTCACGTTCATGTTATGCAAACAGAAAAAAGAATCACGAGTGTAAAAAGCTATTAATTAAATATTCATATTCAGCAAGTCGATACGTAGTTCTGTAATAACTTTAAACGAGAGAGTTACGCTAGAATAAGTCTTCATAAAGCCAATATGACTAGGCGTCCTGAAACACATGTGAAAACACGACTTTCATGTTACTTAACAATTATTTTCCTTTTCCATTCCAGCTTCAGCATCGTAGAAATTTATCTTGATGCTCCCCAAATATATACGTGCACATAACCTGTCTGGAATATTCTGACGGTGTCAATTCGTGAATTAGTCTGAATCTGGAATTTTCTTCATGTTGAGATTTGGAAGGTCAATGGCAGCAAATATATTTGTTTGTATATTGAAGTCATGGCATAGATCCAGATGTTTTTTTTTCACATGAAGAGTTTACACTCTAACAAAGGAATATTATAAATCAGGGATACGGCGGTGCTGAATCTGCGACATAGGAACATCAACGTTGTGATTTTTTTTTGCAGATTTAAATAGATTTAACCTTATTCTTAAGTTGATATTTTGAGATGAATTTATTGTGTCAGTTCTAAGTATTAAAAATATTATGTCTACTGAGCGAAAAATTACTTGTGTTATTGTCTGTACCAAAACATATGCTGTTCTAAAAAAGTTTTACAAAATCTAGTAAGATATGTATAATGTATGTTTACTTGAGTTGGTTATAGGTCATTGACATATTTTATTAAAGACACCAATTTTATATTTTAAAGCCAATGTTTATTTAATATGAACAAAACAAGTATTCAAAGCATATATATGATTAAAATTAAATTAAGCTCTTGTAACTTCGGATAAGAAATAAAAAAAATTACTTAACACGTTATTTTTGGTGTGAATATTGTCATTCTTTAGATCACCATCAGTGAAATATTCATTCTAAGATATAATTTTGAGTTCGATGTACTAACTGACATCTTACAATTGTTAGTTAATAGAAGTGTGAGGGTGGATCCCAAATTTTTTCTCTACATAAGAAGTGATAATACATGTATTTAATAAAACTGAGTATTTTTATTTAGAAGTGATAAAGTGAAAATTTCTTTCGACACAGACACATCAATTTGATCCTAATAATATCAAAAATAACCTGCTAAAAATGACTGCCGAAAATCTGTTCATCTAGGAAATGAGATATAACAAATTTTGAATATTTGTATTAAAGAAACTTATTAGTTAGTGTTAACAAGAGATTTTATTTTTAAGATATAAAAATGATTTTTCATTACCATCAAAATATAAAAAAAACTGCTTTGATCAAATCTTAAATACTAGTATGCATTATTGTTTTCCCACAGGAGCAAGAGTACTTCAAGAACATGTTCTTAATCTTAATCCAGGGTAGGCTACTGTCAGATAGGTTGACTTTACAGGGATTTCAACGATATCGATTGAAGTCAGCAATTCATTAGATCTACGATCGCTATATAATGACTATTCATGCATGTGAGCTAAATAAATACAAGTTATCGTTGGGTTAAATTTGACAGATATTTTTAGACTTTTCACGATATATTTTTTAATTACTCTACTGAATTGTATATTTATCTAACCAATCAATACGATATGCTCAGGGCGGTTTGCCTGTAAACAGGGAATGCTTTCACCTCTCATGTACCCGATATCAAGCTTTATGATGTACTGATGACTACAATTGTCAAATTCCCTTACTTATGCAGAAACATACTCTTATCACCTGCACACGGGGTTTATATTTCTTAGTTTGGACGATGCACAAGAACATGCATTATGTATGAACCATTTCTTAAACGAAGTACATGTAAGTTATTGATGAACATATTGATGAAACAAGAATATCAGCATTCTCGTTTAGGTAATCATTTCGTAAGTTCTGTGGTCGACACAATGACCTTATAAGCAAATATATACAATCTATCATTCAATTAAATGCTGATTGACGTTTTTAATAATCATTATAAGGTCCTTTTACACCCTGAATTGTCTAACGATGTTCCGTTATTGTCAGATTATGTTACGGTGGGTGTAAAAGGTCGGCAGCGGATGCTTACTCCTCAGTGTCACCAGAACCCACTGAGTTTGCTCTGTGACACCTGACAAGTTTTGTTTAATGAAGTTTGAGCTTGAATTCTGTTCTTTATCTCTATATATTCCATTCAAAGCATTTGAATGATACAATGCATGCGAAATGGCATCGTTTTGTGATACAACAAGAAGCATAAAATGTCACTTTTTTGGTTTATTTTTGCAAATAAATCATCTATTTGAAATTATTTTAATGTTCATAAAGGAAAGAAAATTGAAGATTAATGAAATTGTAAAATTCGGTGTTGATTATTTTTCTCTTATAGAACATCTGTCTACTACATGTATTTTACTAGACAATTTTGATTTATGAAACGTAATTTTAAAACATTTGATTTCTTTTAGTTCTGCATCTTGTAAAGTGTCAAAAGGTACATCAAAAGTTTTAAAACTATATGCCACTTCATAAAAGTCTTCTACATAAAATGTTGATACTTGTTTGAGGTAGTTTTATGGAATGTCATATGATTGTGGCTTGATTTTGTTAAGTATGTAAGATATAATGAACATTTAAATTGAAAAAAAGATAACTCTTGCAAATTTTGTATGCATTAAACACATTCAAAATTTATCTCTTTTTTTATTTTCAGTCTACAGTAAAAGATGCTTATATAACGAAGAGGCGGATCCAAAAAATCTTTAAAAAATAAAGAACAAATTAAAAGTTGCTGTTATCTCAAGCTTCCTCTTCTGTAATATCTACTTCGGTAACCTTTGGTGACCTTTTCACACTATAATGACTGACACATAAAATTGTAGCAGCAAATATGGTTAAAGATCCCACAAAATGGTAAGTTAACATGTAATCCCCCGAGACATCCCGAAGATAGCCTGAAAAGAGAAGCATTTGATGTTATATATTATGATAAATTAATCTAATCGAATTGATTATGTTAAACTACAAAAGAAATTAAAAACAATGATTAAAAAATTTGTAATTTTGGAATTTGATAGAAAAGATATATTACCTTCAATTGGTAGAATGGCACTCCATATTATACCCTGAGATAATTGCAGAACACACAAACCGCTCTCAGGTTTTCTATACCCAGTTTGTCCACCACCACCGAGGCATACAGTCCATGTATAGGACCTCCAAACACCCCATTCACAGCAGCAAAGGCAGCTAGAAGCCAGAATGTTTGTAAAAATCGAACAAGATTTTGTGCTATCCCTGCTATCAATAGCGATAAGGCAATGACAATCTGGCGATCGACGTATTAATTTTCCTGAGAAAAATCCACTTCCACATCGCCCAATTATCTCCCCTACCATATAAATAGATACCCAAAGGGCGCCATCATTACGTGAAATCCCACAATCCTCAGCGACATCTGGAAGGTATACCACAATTATAACCACCGGGACTCCTAATGTAAATCCCAACGCGAAGAAGAAATATTGGGCATTTTTGAAGATAGCGGCATTAAACAAATTTCTTATGATCGTTTTCTCTTAATTTTTTTTTGATCGTCTGAATGAGTTGTCTCATTCTTATGATTTGTATATTCATTTGCTGCCTGTCTATGGAGTTGTTTTTCATTCAACAATAAGCTATCTGACTTTTTGGCATTAGCTAAACTAGAAATGGACCCGTTTCCATAAGGCACAATCATAATCACATCCGCACTTCCATATAATTTTTCTTTCCGTTTAAGATCATGGTCACAAATACTTCTATTCGAATAGTAATGAATGCCATTTGAAATTTTTGGAGCATCGTAACTATGTACACTAATGGCATCTTTCGGTTTCAAAGACGGAAGCAATGTAACAGACGAATAAACGGAGAGGTGACGTAAACCATTCAAAATGGATGGAGCTTCTGATACGGTAACGCCCGAGTCTTCATTGCAGGTATCTGCAACAGAGTTTTTGACCAAAGGAAGCATTCTAGAATTTTCTTCATCATATTCGTCTCGTGACTTTTTCTGACAAGTCCATTTTTCGTACAATTCAGGCGGACGCAGCAACATCCCAGCAGGAACAATATGGAAAGCCAAACCCGCTAAAATCAACAGAGCACCTTTTAGAAACAAAGCATCCACGAAATATCTGAATGCAGGGGCAAGTTATAGAGCACCAAAACTGGCAGCGGCTGTATAAAGTCCATTGGCTATTCCTCTTCTGGTATCGAAATATTGACCTGTGATGATGAGTGATGGACCCAACACTGCAGCAAAACCAAATCCTGTAAAAGACATAAAATTGAGAAACGGAGCAATAATATGTATGTTTCCCTCTACTTACCAATTAGTACACTGTGAGTAAATACTAAATGCGTGACGTTTTTGGCAAATGTGCTCAGTATGAGAGATGTTGTCACGAAGAGTCCACCGATGGTGACACATTGTCGACTGCTGAAGTATTTCATTCCTACTGTCATCAGAAATAATCCTAAAAGGAGGAGGGTGAAGGTAAGGAACAGCGATCAATTTAACAAAAACAACAGAACGTCAGGAAAATGCAAAACAACAAAGTAAAAGACTAGAACATAATCCTTGCTTATGTTTAAAAGACCTTTTGGAAATGGTCGAAGGATCGATCTACCAGAAGTCTCTTTCATTTGTCTAAACAAAAACTTGATTTTTTGATATGTACTTATTAATGTATTTTTTAAATACAACTTATATGTTAATTTGAATTTAACCATTTTGACTTTGACCCATACATGAATACATTTAAAGTCTTTGTCGTTCTCTCTACACGTTCATCAATGTTTAAAAAATGTTCTTTTCAATTAATTAAAAAAAGTAAGTTTACAGCTTTCCTGGAATAAGTAATATATCTAGGAGTTTTGGCCTTGATCTTTCTTCAAAAGATATCTTAACCTGTCTTTATTTATGAAGGGTACGCGATTTTCATACAGGCAAGTTACTGGATCAAATGGTCATGTTAACAATGTATCTTTGTCATAACATTCTCCACTTATTATGTATGAGCACATGTAAGGTTTACATGTTACAAAATGGAGCAGCTATATTACCGCAGCAATTACATGTATATATTACAATTACTGTAAACCAACTTTTATTGGCGACGACTTTATTTCGCGATTTACCGGGTATAAACTAGTTCGTGACGATTATTTTTTGCGATCAAGCCTATTTTGGATCTGTTATTAATAGGCACATACACTTTAAAAACTGGTTCGCGGTGAGAAATATTCGCGATGACATGACTAACGCGAACATCGGGAAAATTTCTCACACGCGAACAAAAGTTGGTTTACAGTAATGATCTCAACCTGATCTCTTAAAAGTCAGGGAAAAGAGATAATGGATATATTCAATATACATATAACTGGCATCTTATTGTAGCAATGGTTTATAACAGGTATTTATATTTGACAAATTGAAATCCAGCAAATTTTGAAAACTAGCAAAGAATCTGCACATAAAAGCTTACATTTATTATTTTATTAAGGCTTCATTGTATCATGCATCTTGTTTATAGGTTCCAAAAGTTTAAAACACAAAAGGACACCTCTTTTAGTGTTTAAACGCCATTGCCATTTTGTGCAAATGTATGAAAAGACTCAAAAAGCATGTAACACATATCATATATCAGTATTTACCTTACGAAAGACTGACATCTCTTAAAAATATGAGATAGACATCAAAGAAACACCTTACAATAAAATGTTTCATAATATAAAGTAGTTTTAGGATTGTTTTATGTGCTTTACCACCTGTACCAAAATTATTTCCTCTACCATGAATGTCAACAATTGTCCATTAACTTTTGTTTGTGACGAATGTAGCACATGTTTCAAATACGTAACATTTTTATTTTCCTTTGCTGCTCTAGAGGTACTATATAGGGTGTACCGTGTAAGCATTCAATCTGGTTGGTGACAGGAATGTTTTTAGTGAACATAAATTAATAAAAAAAATTATAATGATTATAACCAGTTCCAACAGGTTGTATTTTTTTTGTAACGCAAACATGACGACGCAAATTTTGCAGAGAGTTGCACTCTCCTTCAGATTTCAATGTCAAATCAGATCAGTACTATTTTTATTCATGTGCAAGGTTCGTGGTCCTACATTTTAGGTCATTGTACCGGGAATATTCGTGTCAGACACAAATTTTACCTCTAACTGTGATATTGAGGACTATGCTCACTAAAATTGCACTAAAAAGATAAACTGCTTTCCTTAACGAGGATGTCTCCTGATATTTAAAGCCTAAAACTTTTTTGTCAAGTATGTTTTTAATTTCTACACACAAAGCTTGATTAAAAATCAAATCAGAAAATGGAGGGGGTGTCAATATGCTTCTTTTGGCGCTATAGTATACTTAATAGGACCTTTTTGTATTGAAATTTGTGTCTTAATCAAAAATTACATCTTCGACTTTTTCCCTCCAATATTTTCATCCAAATAAAGCATGGAATAGTCTAAAAGTGTGACTTATAAAAGGTTTCAAATTAATTCGCATAATCAATTATTTGACCTTTCTGCACCCATAAAATGTGATTTTTCTAGTATTGAACATTTACATGTAACAAACAAGAACGTTATCTTAAAGTCTTAAAGTTTTGCCTTAAACTTTTGCTGAGTTTAAGCAATAGGTCAAAGTTATCTTAAATATTCAGAAAGGAACATCAAAAATGGGGGTATATGATGTAAATGATTAGATATTACTAAAAAACTGTCAATTTTATGTTAAAATTGGCTTTATTTTTTCATGGACCTTCAGAATATATTTACTATATTTGACACAATTCATTGAAAGACTTCATTAGATATTTCAAAACCAGTATAACACATCTCACTGCAATAAACAGCTTTGTGTTCAACCAGCATGGAGAAATAGGGAACTAAATTAAACAGGACTGCATATACTAGTAGTTCAAAATGAAAAAAATATCATTCTCTTATAAAAAAAAAACCTTCCGCTACAAAAATAGAGTTCCTGGCCTAATCCTACTTGAATGGAATTTAATCGCTAGTTTTTCATTAAATAAAGTTCAAATTGCATGGTAGAATGTAGATTTAATGTGAGAACTTAAAAATTATGCAGAATTTTAGAAATAAAGGTCAAGACCAAAATCTGCTGAAAATTTCAGGATCGAACCTCCTTAAATGGCTTGCTTGAGATTTATATCAATTAATATTATAGTATTACTGTGACATGTTAATATTCTTTCATATTTCAAACCATCGGCGAGAATTTCAAAAGCAAGTATTGTTCCCCTAAAAAATTAAGATTACAGATGTTTTAATGTTATACTTCTGGTAAAAATAATCAAAAGTTAAAGAAAAAAAACCTGTAATCCTTTACGTCGAATGATAAAGTGAAAATCAATTCAGCATCTTCTAGGAAATAGAAAAAAGCCCAGAAAACTAAGCAAGACAGTTTGATTATAATAAACGGGCGGATAGACAGACAAATGAACGAAGAGATGTAAAATTAATTTCTAGCCAGTATATACATGTCAAGTACCACTTAATGTTCTTTACCGGAGACACTCATCACTGCAATCTGTATACTGACCACGATGGACATACTGGCGGAAGACGAGTCAAACTGTTTACGAAACTCCACGAACAGAATTCCGAATCCGCGATGTATTACTCCATAGATAATCATTGCACACAAAGACGCTGGAAAAAAGAATAAAATAAAAAGTGACTGTTTGAGATAAATTGTTTCTTCTTAATATGTAAATATTTAAAATTATCGTAAAGAACGAGGGCGCTTTTGATTTGCATTCGACAGGAATCTGATCGTAGTTGAAAAGAGAAAATTTCATTGACATATCACTTGAAATTTTAGCTTTTTTGTCCCCCGCTTTCGCGAAAGCGAGGGGACATTAAATCTCATTCGTCTGTCCGTCTGTACGTCAGTCTGTCAGTCTGTCCGTCTGTCCGTCACAAAAACTTTAACCTTGCCCATAACTTTTGATTTAGTTGAGCTATGACTTTCATATTTCACATGTGTAGTCCTTGTGACAAGACCTTTCTTTGGGTACCACCAAATTTGACCTTTTGACCTTGACCTTGGAGTTTGACCCACTTTTACACAGAAATTTCAAACTTTTACTTTGGCCATAACTTTTGAATGAAAGGTACAAGGACTTTCATATTTCACAAATGTATTGCTTGTGACAAGACCTTTCATTTGATACCAACAACCTTGACCTTGACCTTGGAGATTTACGTACTTATGAAAAAACGTTAACCTTGACCATAAGTTTTGAACGGTGAGGACTAAGGCTTTTGTACTTCACATATGTAATCCTTGTGAGAAGACCTTTTATTGGATACCAAGAACTTATACCCTTTGACCTTGACCTTGGAGTTTTAACTACTTTTTAAAAACTTTAACCTTGGTCACAACTTTTAAACAGTAGATACTAGGACTTTCATATTTCACATATGTATTCCTTGTTGCAAGACATTTCATTGGATACCAACAATCTTGACCTTTCGACCTTGACCTTGGAGATTTACATACTTATGAAAAAACTTTAACCTTGACCATAACTTTTGAACGGTGAGGGCTAGGGCTTTCGTACTTCACATATGTAATCTTTTTGAGAAGACCTTTCATTGGATACCAACAACTTTTACCCTTTGACCATGACCTTGGAGTTTTAACTACTTTTAAAAAAAACTTTAACTTTGGTCACAACTTTTGAACGGTAGATACAAGGACTTTTATATTTCACATATGTATTCTTTGTGGCAAGTCCTTTCATTGGATATCAACAACTTTGACCTTTTGACCTTGACCTTAAAGATTTACGTACTTATGTAAAAACTTTAACCTTGACCACAACTTTTGAACAGTAAGGGCTAGGGCTTTCATACTTCACATATGTAATCCTTGTGAGAAAACCTTTCATCAACAACTTTTACCCTTTGATCTTGACCTTGGAGTTCACCTACTTTTAAAAAACGTTAACTTTGGCCATAACTTTTTAACGAGGGTTTTCATCCTTCAAAAATAAACTCCAATGATAATTTCTATGAAATGACATATGATAGGATGTTCATATTAGACACAATATGTCATAAAAAATAACATCTCACCAACAAAGACACGGAAAGCGGGGGACCACAATTCTTTGAATTTGCTTGTTTTGTATTGTGTTACTGTTAACTAGGAAAGGGAAATATTTCCAGATATTATACTTGTTTTGCCAAAATTGAATTTTGAAAATTGACTAGATGAGTGATATGGGTGATAACCCGTATGCGTTACCCGTCCAGTACAATGAAAAAAAGGTTTTAGTTTGATCCTCGCCAGTGGAACATCTTCGCTAGTTGAGGTAAAACGGATCGGACCCTTGGCTAGCAAAGATGCGCGTGGAGCGTTAATATTATTTTTTATAACAAATAATAAATTGTGTCAGTTTCATTTAATGCACTGATTTGATTGTAAAATGTATAAATTCTGGTTCTGTTGCACTGAGAGCAAAAGCAATTTTTCCAAACTACTGACACAATAAAATACACATCGTACTTGCAATTGCATTTAACTCTACCCTATCATCTAACAGATGTTTTTTCTTTATGTGAAGGTCATGCACTAATCATTTAGATATGCAGACTTTATCAAATTTGAGAAAATACTTCTAACTTTATATTACATTTTCCAATGGGCATAACTTTGTAAAGAATATCCAGCTGTGGTCAGTCAACCTTAATCTTAGACATTTAAACTATAATTGTTTAGTACACATAATTCCTGCAGATCGCACGCCAAATACAACCATCTTCTATGTGCTAAAATATAACCTTTAAGAGCATACACATATTTTATTTTGTAATATAAGCATTTATATCCTTCCTTTTCCTTTAATTTCCGGCAAGGTCGCTCTATCCTTTGATGTACAAAATTTATGAATATACATAGCATATTGAAAAATGGGGCACAATGTACTTTAAAGTCGGGAATCAATACTCTTTCCACAAAGTGAATGAAATGTTCATAGCTGCAACCGAAAGGGATGACTGACTCAAAATAATTTTATGAGATTTAAGGCAATTAAAAAACCTTCAAAATGTTAGAAGAATTCAACAACTCAGGTAAAAAAAAATCTAACATTACAAGGAAAATATGTATGAAAAAAATGTAAACAACTTAATTTAACATGCACATTAGGTAGAACGAGAGCTTATTTCTTGAATGGAATGTCTGCTAGAAATCTTTAGGAACTTTATTTACCAGATAAAATGACCCATGCCCAGCCTCTATCGATGGGATGAGCGGGTGCATCGTCCTCCTCTTTACACGCGGCTCCCATTGTCCCGCTTAATTTGTAACCGGAGCAGACGACAGCTATTACTTATGTGGTATTCTTATCAAATTCACATACACTGACAAGTACGTAACATGATGATGTTGATAACAAACTGTATTTCGTGGTTGTCAATCTTCCACATGTTAGAAACAGAGAATTTATCCTCCGTGGAAATGTTTATTCAGCCAGCAAGTCGATAAGTATTATTCTTTAAACTTAAAGTTAAAGTTAAAGAGTGTAAGTGACGGTCTACTAAGTATTTTAAAAAACCAAAACGTTCATAAACTCATAAACTCATGTGTAATACGTATCTCATGTAGATAATAATTTTCTTCATAACAGATCCAGCATCGAAAAGACACGCCTTTCCCTCAGAATTCAGCTTGCTTGCTGACCATGGACTTAAAGTTATTGACAGAAGCAGAAGAACTTTATATATTGATAATGCAAATGGATGTTAAATTCCAATTTCGTTTTTTCTCAAGTACAAAATACCTAATACATTGTAAATTTTATCAGTTTATCTGAATAGAAAAATACTTTCTAATACTGTTCATAACTAGCTTTCATAAGACACGAGATTTTAATTGTCTCCATTATGAGGTCTCAGAAGCTTCTGGATGTGGGCTATTCTTTGATATTGAGATTGTATAGGTTAATGACAGGTCAGTTGTTTGTTTAATTGAATGCTCAGTGTGGATTCAGATGTTTTTCATACTAAAACCTTTACACTAAAGGAATTTTATCAAGCAGAAATGGGTGGTAATGCATGGTCATGTCTGTCGATGTGATGAATTTTGAACGTCATACTTAATGAGTTTTTCAAGGTCGATTTTTGCAATCAGTTTTATTCATTTAAATACTTAATGCTCATTTTGAACAAAAACTTTTTTGGCTCATGTTTAGATGCATGTAACAATCAGGCAAAACCATGAAAACACATTTTTAAAATAAACCACTTTGATTACTTGTTTTGAATTATTGTCTATACTAATCTTATCCTGATAAAATTTTCCAAGAATAAATTAACGAGGCCCGATCTACTTGATCTGCGCATACGTTTTAACGCAGCGTCCACTCAGACACGTCACAATATCCTTGACTGCCGTCACAATTGAACACAATAACGTCACAATTAAAATGACGTCAAATTGCGCTAAACTGTTTCGCTGATCTTGCATACCTAGTAGCTCTATAGACTGTGCATTGAAAGCTTGCATTTCTATTATCTTTTCTTAAGTATTTAAATAATAAACAACTTTGGAACCTGATTAATTTTGAGGGATCATTTTTTTTGGTACAGATTCATTAATTTTATCTTGATTTATTTCAATTTGTGAGTTAAAAAAAAAAATCAAACACTGCAACCAAAAGTAAACGATTTTAATCTTTCTCTATGAATATGTTAAAGTGTTTATACACACTCTTTTTACTGCGGACTTAAAATGCATGGATTATCTTCAGTTTTAAAAAATGAAATAAGTCTATAAATCATTTAAATGCGACCCCCGAAATATTTTATTTTTCTATATATTACATGATATAAGTAAAAATCATAATTTTGTTGTCTTTACCCCCCCCCCCCACCTCCTTCCTCTACCCCTTTTTTCCACGTAAAACAACGTCGCGTGTTAAGAGAAAAATAAAGCATGGCGAGAAAATTATTTCATAATGTAAGAATTATTTATTTTTTAGAAACTAATACAGTATTGCTATCGTTTGATGGTGTTATGTAAACCCATTGCGACCTATAAAATACGTAGTTGGATAGAATAAATCCAAATTTTGTGTTTTGACATGCCCCCTTTTCACTGCAATAAAGGCTACCTCCAATTTTCTTTTCATATTTTATAAGAAGAATGAAAATTGCATGATATATGTAAAAAACAAAGATTTTCATCATGTATTTTTTTAAATTTGTAAATTTGTGATTGTGTATAAAAACACGACAAATGGTCCATATCTTGACAGTGTCCCCATTTGACTACAATAAAGGCAAGGTAACAAAATTTCATTCTAATTTTGCTAAGCATAAAATATACAAATATATTTCCAAGAATTAAAATTTTTTATCATTCCGTTTTCGTAATATTCAACTAGATCGGGCCTCGTTAAACGTACATATTTACTGTGAGTATTTATTTATCTGTAGGTTAGCTATCAATTAAACAAAGAACAGTCAATCTGTACCTCAAACTATTTTTTGTTGATATATTCGTCAATGATAGAATATTTCAACATATCTGGGAAATCGTGACTAGTGAACTTAATTAGATTTTTCAAATTCCTTTGCTATTAGTTAATTACATTCCCCTCCCACCACATATTTCCAAGAGAAGCCTAATAAGAAGCTCTCAATAAAATATTTACTTATGAAAATTCATGGAGTTTTTTTCCTGATTATATAGTCTCACATTACAGTTCTCTGTATCTTTGAGTATCTAATGACTATAAAATTGGCTCAAAAATATACTCACGAACTTGAACAATTAACAGTTTAAGACATATATTTTACCTTTACAAATCTTAACATTTTTTTCAGAAAAAAATATTCCATTTATTTATTGTATTTTAGCAATACAAAGATGTTGAATATCATCGCATCACAAGCTTGCAGAAATCTTACCGTATGATTTTACAACCTTTAAGAACTTTCAACTGTTCAACACACAAAAATTTAAATACCTTATCAAATAAGCCGTCAATTTATATTTAATGGGTAGTATCAAAAAGAATTAAAAGAAACTAATACATTGTGCTAATGGCTTTAATTAGACCATTAATTAAAACCTAAACACATTAACACTTTTCCCTGTCATGTATTTAGAAACTCTGAGATGATATTTTGAACTTGAAGTATGTTATACAAAGGATCTTTTTCTTTAAGAGATAAACACGACACTTAATTACAGTTGTCCTTAAAAGGCAACAAATACCATGTAATCACTAGTGATTCTCGAGGAAACATCTTTATGTCGGGTAATTACCCCAAAATTGTCACACTGTCACTGGTTTATTACTTGTTCACATGTGTAGAAGGGAAGAAATTGAGGAAGGAGGAAATTTATCGGTGTGTAAACTTCATCAGCATATAACGAAATTCTTAAAGTAGTGTAAAGTGCAAGTTTTTTTTACTTGGAGTTGTTCCTCTTAGATCACATGGATTTAGTGATATATAACAGTATGTCCCATTCTTGCAAAGAAATATGGAAAAGCCCGAGAAACCGAAAAGAGTTACGTATAAAGAGTGGAAAGATTCCCCAGTAGAATTCTTCTTTTTGTAAACTCCTCAACAATGTTTTGCACATGATAAAAGAAGAATAGTCTTTGTATTTACACTAAGCAATTTAATAATGCAAAAGTAGGTCACGGTGACCTACTTTTTAAATTTTAAGGGCTTTTGTTTTCAAATTGATTTTGAGGCATATTATTTATGCATATATATGTATATATTTAATGCAAAAAAGTAATGAGCCGTATCATTGTATCAGTGAATCATATAATAAAACAATTATTGCTGTAACAGTTTTTTTCAGTCAAAACAATGATTTAGCCTTCTTCGAAGTACAATATTCACTTCGCCCTTCGGGCTCGGTGAATATTGTACTCCTCAGATGGCTAAGTCATGGTATTGACCTCAAAAAACAGCAATAATTGTATAATATTGTCGAATTAAGATGATTAATAATTAAAAATACATGTATATATATATATTGTTTATAAATTTAACAAAAATCAGACTCTTATTTTTTTATTTTTATATCTATTAAATATTTTCATTATGATGACATAACGTGTAGCATTATTTAACAATACTGACAACTATCTCTGATTCCTGTCAATGATATAAAGCTATGCGTATTTCTACGTCATAATGATTTAAGACGTCTTAGCTTAGGATAATCATAAGAAGTCTTGTTGTTTGGTGAAGAATAACATCAAAAGTAAAATGTAAAACTTTTTTTGCTACTGACTTCTGAAATTGATCTTAAATTTATTGGACATGTAAGAAGAGGAAATCTTTTATATAATGGGAATATTTTGAAAGGTAGAATATTTATTACGAATCTCTTAAAAATGTATCTCCTTTTAGAACAATTAAAAACAGTATCAAGTTACATTTTCCTTTCAAAATAAACAAAAGAATTTATCATGTTGCAATCCTTGTTTCCTCCAAAGCATGACACATGTTTTCAAAAGAATGTTGAAATGAGCTCATGGTTTTCTTTCCGGAAATGATTCTAATTATATTGCATGTTTTACTCCTTTATGACACTTGATCCCTCCTCTGAGTTTTTCTGACAATGCTTGCTCTGCACCCAAGTTGTACTGCTTTATTAGATATGATTACTGTTCGTTATCCTCATGTTTCATGGTATTATAGTATAATAGTGTAAATAATATACTACACGAATACAAAAAAGAGGCCCACGGGCAACATCGCTCACCCGAGCATTGTGGCTTGGAAAAAGTTTAAATTGATTTATTATTAGAAAGTTTAAATCCAAAAGTAGTCCCATGACCAATCATGGCTTTGCTACATGTATTCCCGAGAAGATAGTTTTTAAAGAATTTTCCTATATATTTCAATGTAAAACTTTGATCGGCCATTGTGGACCCGCCCTACCCCCGGGCGTCATGATTTGAACAAATTTGAATCTATACTACATGAGGATGCTTCCATGTAAATGGATCAATTATGGCTTTCCTATTCTTGAGAGGAAGATTTTTAAAGAATTTTCCTATATATTTCTATGTAAAATTTTGGTCAGCCATTATGGCCCCGCCTTACCCCCGGGGGTCATGATTTGAACAAACTTGAATCTACACTACTTGTGAATGCTTCCATATAAATATGATCAGTCATGGCTTTGTTATTCTTGAGAAGAAGATTTTTAAATAGTTTTCCTATATATTTCTATGTGAAACTTTGATCGGCCATTGTGGCCCCGCCCTACCCCAGGGGTAATGATTTGAACAAACTTAAATCTACACTACCTGAGGATGTTTCCCCATAAGTTTCATTTTTCCTGGGACAGTGGTTCTTGAGAAGAAGATTTTTAAAACATGCGACTAAATTTCCACTATTTCCCAATTATCTCCCCTTGAATGAGGGCGTGGCCCTTCATTTGAACAAACTTGAATCCCCTTCACCTAAGGATGCTTTGTGACAATTTTGGTTGAAAATGGCCTAGCGGTTCTTGAGAAGAAGTCGAAAATGTGAAAAGTTTACAGAGAGACGGACAGCTAGACAGGCGGACGCCGGACAAAATGTGGCCAGAAAAGCTCACTTGGGCCTTCGGCTCAGATGAGCTAAAAAGTTATTAACCTTAATAGTTATAAAATAACTAAAAAAATCACAACTGATAAACAAAATGCAAAATTTTAATAATTCCAATACAGAAGCATATATTAAAGATGAAAGAGTTTTTATTAGTAAAAGAGGTAAAAAGTAAACGAACAACAAGAAAACAAAAAGAAATATCAAGTTTCTTCTTCTTTAACGTCTACTTCCGTATTGTTTGGTGACCTCTTTACACAATAATGGCTAACAAATAAAACTGAAGCAGCAATTATGGTTAATGACCCTACAAAATGGTAAGTTAACAGGTAATCCCCCGAGGCATCACGAAGATACCCTGAAAAGAGAAACATTATGCATTTTCTTTAAATTATGTATTCTTCTAACCACAAGTAAAACAGCTTTTAAAAAACATAGCACTTTATTATTTTTGTCTTATGGTAGAGAATATCAATGACTTACCTGTAATTGGTAGAATGACACTCCATATTATACCCTGTGATAATTGGAGAACACACAAACCACTCCTCAAGTTTTCTATTCCCAGTATGTCCACCACCACCGAGGCATACAGTCCATGTATTG